>NW_018127959.1:454407-462919 GCF_001952655.1 Monopterus albus
GAAGCACTGACTCCAGCTGCAGTCCACTCTTTGTGAATCTCTCCCACATTTTTGAATCGGTTTTGTTTCACAATCCTCTCCAGGGTGCGGTTATCCCTTTTGCTTGTACACTTTTTTCTACCACATCTTTTCCTTCCCTTCGCCTCTCTATTAATGTGCTTGGACACAGAGCTCTGTGAACAGCCACCCTCTTCTGCAATGAGCTTTTGTGTCTTGCCCTCCTTGTGCAAGGTGTCAATGGTCGTCTTTTGGACAACTGTCAGGTCAGCAGTCTTCCCCATGATTGTGTAGCTTACAGAACTAGACTGAGAGACCATTTAAAGGCCTTTGCAGGTGTTTTGAGTCAAATAGCTGATTAGAGTGTGGCACCAGGTGTCTTCAATATTGAACCTTTTCACAATATTCTAATTTTCTGAGATACCGAATTTGGGGTTTTCATTGGTTGTCAGTTATAATCATCACAATTAAAAGAAATAAACATTTGAAATATATCAGTCTGTGTGTAATGAACGAATATAATATACAAGTTTCACTTTTTGAATGGAATTAGTGAAAGAAATCAACTTTTTGATGATATTCTAATTATATGACCAGCACCTGTAGTTTGCTAGACACCTGTGGTACATTTTGTCCTAATTCATATAGATTAAATAACACCGGAGCAGGAATCCTGCCGGCCAAAGGAACAGCAACATTTGTGTCTGCTCCCAAAAAGGCAGACTTAAGTAGACAGTGTTCACATTTAGACAATGAGAAGTATTTTCCTTATTTGGCCCTGGAGATATTTGCATGTACCCTGGGTCTTTGTGACCTTTCCTATGTTCCTGCTAAACCTTCATGTGTCCATGTATGTGTGTGTGTGTGTGTGTGTGTGTGTGGGTGTGGTGTGCCCGGTGTATCTATGCAGGGTTATGACATCACAGAGAGCAGCGTTCGCAAGGCCAGTGTCTTCTGTCTGGTGGCTATCTACTCTGTGATTGGTGAGGAGCTCAAACCCCACCTGGCACAGCTCACGGGCAGCAAGGTACGTCGACCACCTCAGCAGATACAGAGTCTTGTCATCTACCCAGGCTGGTTTCATCCATTTATATGGCGCAGGGCCCTACTTTAACTACACGTGCTCCTGCGAGCTGAATGAAATTGAACACATTTCTATAGATTTCCATGATATATTTTACTGACTGTTGAAGTGGAAATGGTAAATACAGTTGAATGCACATGTTAGTCTCCTTACTTTGAAATGGCAAAAAGACCTAACCATTTTGTCTCATCAATCTAGTATTTAACCCACATCCAGCTAGTACAACTGTTCCTTCATCAGCAGAGGTAACCAAAATGGTCAGGGAGTGTATAAAAAGAAAGTCGTAGTAATGAAAAGCATATCAATGCCAATGTTTGCATCGCCTTTATGAAATGTTCCCTAATACTCTGTACGTCCTCCCTAAAGTCCTCCAGCCTGTTTGGGTTCCCTCTGAGCAGCGTTTGGATCCTGTCACGTGTCATTTTAGCCCGTTCTTCATGGCCTCCTTGTTCCAAGTCTACCAGATCACTTAGTATAGTAGTTTGTTGCTGTATATTTTCAGTATGCTGTGACTTTGACCTGGGACCTTTTTTCAGCTGGTGCTCTGTTGTCATCTAATCTTCGAGGCCTGTTCCCCTGTTGTTTTAACTGGATCTTTGTTACATATGAAAACCTTTGAACAGAAGCCCCAAAGTAACAAAAGTAAAACATCTCTTCACTGAGAAACTTTGGAAATGCTGTTGTAACACGGTTCCTATAAGGGTTTGATATTCATTGACTCGGATCCTCATTGTATTTGTGTAGGAATGACGTGCATCAGTGTTTCCCCAACTACTGACAACTCTGACACATAGCATTGATTTAAGGTGTTAAGGTGTTACACAGTACATGATAAAGTAGATTTTGATTTCCCATCATCCAGTGGGACCCCAAAAGGTTTCTTCAAAATGAAGGTCTCTGAGAGAACATGAACATATCCCGAGCTGGCAGAGATACCAGACGTGCTGCTGCTCAACATACAGGATGACACTGTGCTGAGGTGAAGCTAAGAGCTCGTGTCTTTGCTTGTTTGCAGATGAAGTTGCTGAACCTGTACATCAAACGGGCCCAGACGACCAACAGCAACAGCAGCAGTTCCTCAGATGTCTCCTCTCACAGTTAATGGAGGGAGGTTGCCGTTGTGAATCCCGTAGACAGGCGGCATTCAAAGGATTGCCAGGACATAGCCACGCTTCTTTCATACTTCTCTGTCTCTGAGCTTCCCCTCCTCCTCAGCATAACTTCTCCCTGCACATCACTGGCTTCCTTTCTCCTCCCCAGACTGAAACATTGGGTAGGTTTTTGGTGGGGAGTCACTTAGCACGCTACGAGTTCTCAGATTTAGGAAATGCTCTTCCTCCATGGTCCCCACAACCTCCACACCACATTTTGTCAATGGAAGCCTGCTCCTCCTGGAGCCACGACATGAAATAGGATAAGGAGTTGGCACATAATGTCATGAAATATTCCTCATCGGGGTGGAGGAAATGTTACTGTACAAGAGACATTTTTGTCCAATCACCTACAGTTTGGGATGAAGTGTCATTTGGCTGGCCCAGTGATGGTATTAAGCTTATCGGGTTTTGGGCTGAATTCTAGTTCGGGGAACATTACAACCAAATATTGAAAGACAAAATGTGTGTGAGGGAACAATGTGATTGGAAAAGAAAGCACTGTTTGAGTATTTTTGGTCACTATTTTAGTTTTACTGACTATGGTCAGGGCTCATAGAAGCTTTATGTCAGCTGTAGTTTTTTAATAGTGATTTGTACTGTAGAGAGGCTGGACAGACTCAATCCTCCTTTCATGAAAACAAAGTCAACAAGGTGACAGGTTACCCAGACACAGTGTAGACAATCCTTCAGACTGCCTGCAGATGGTTATTTTGAGGTATAAAAGATGAAACTGCCCTTAAACTGCACAGTTAAAGCTGACTGAATTTGCCTTGGAATCCAGACTCAGCAGGCAGTAGGAGATGAGCCCTTGACGAGTTGTGTTGCCTGTATTTACACACTGAATTGTGTATCAGTCTTGAAAATTGTTTTTCTTTGAACATATTTTCACAAACAGAAGACAACATTGGTTGCCAGTTTGTGACCTCTCGTGCGTCCATCTGCGAGGCTGCTGCTCAGTCGAAGTGTGGTGGGTGACTTTATCTGAAGAGGAGCTCTTTTGTAAATATTGAAGATGGTTTCCCTGCTTGGAATCAGGAGAAAACAGCGATCCGAGACACTAGAAGAGACATTTCCAGGCCTTATTCACTTTATACATGCTCATGTTTGTTGAGTGGGACTGTGGTGAGTGGATGGGATGTACTGTACAGCACTGTAACTCTTGGCTCTCAAAAAAAATGTGAATCTGCTGAAAAAAATGAGCCCGGCGTTGTTTTTGACCTGTGACGATGCAAACACAGTATTAGTTGTTCCCTCTGACCTCCTTCAGTTCCTCTCGCCTCACCACAGCACCTCCAGTAACCCTGACTCCACAAATAAAGGAGTGTACACAAAAAGGAACAGTGAACAGGTTGACTGTCCCACTTTTCTTTGCACGTTAGCTAAATAGCTTGCATGTAATCTGCAGCACATGTCAACCCGGTGCTGATTTGAAGGGCCCGAGTTTTTGGCTGTGAAAGTGCACTTTTAACAACATCTGGTTATCTCTGATTTAATGTTTCAGTAGTGGAGCTAGTCATTAGCCATGCTCATGGGTAAAAGCAGCAGCTGTTGACTGAAACCAAGTCTTTTGGGTATTTAACCTGGTAGAAGTATTCTGAGTCCATGGGCATGGCTGGGAATGCTGATCCCTGCTACACGGATTCCTGATTGGAAGGGGATTTCCCCATCTGATCACATTCTCATTATTCCATATGATTTGGTTTGTTATGGTACAGCTAACGTGCTGTGGAGAAAGATCAGACTTACTGTTTTTATATTATTTGCTAACTTCTAGCAGCTTAATCATAAGGAACTGTAAGTGTTCCTGATTTCAGCCTGAGTCCTTGGATGGGCACTATGGGACTCGCAGTTTTGTGCTGAGGGGTGTTTTCTTCTAGGTAATCCACTGAGGATGACCAGGTTCTGATTATTTAAGTGAATGAATGTACAGACTTTACTTACATGTGTTACAGTTTAGCTTTTTAATTATTGGTACTGAAAACGATTTCAGCAACGCGCGGCCCTGTACATTCTGACGTTTACCCGCCAGCGCTCGGCCTCACTCTTCTTTCTGAATTCCTTCAGAAGTTTCAGACCATTAATCACCTGGCTTTTGTTATAAATGGGGCTTCTCCCAGTTAAAGCAAATCTGTAGTTAGTTTAAGGGAAACGCGTCCAGCAGTCACCAGACGTCTGGTTGCTTGGTCTAAGAAACAGACGCGATGGTATTCTTTGCAAACTGTTCACTATGCATGTTCTTTATTTTGTCTGTCGGCCATGTAATATTCCTACCTGTATTTATATATTCTGTCTTTATTTTATTTTGTTCTCATAATGACTTGTACAGAAAGTTTTTGTTAAGACCCACCTGTGATAAAGAAATTGTTTGCTCCAAAAATAAACACTCAGAACTCATCTGGATGTTTTCCCATTATTCATCTCAGACTGCAAAAAAGATGTACAAGAGATGTGGATGTATTTTAATTCAGCAAGTGCATTAGATATTAAAGTAATATTATTAAAAATGTCTTAAATTAGACAGATGGACTGTAAGTCCCAGCCCCTCTCTCAAACCAGCCTCGTGATTTTGCAGGTCACCACTGAGTTAGGTTGAACTTCAGGGGAGTGAAATCGCCACTGGATGCAAACATGTCTCACCTTGTTTCACATAACAATGAAGTGTAATTTTGGTCTTGTGGCTTTGAAACAGCTGTGCCAGTGACACATTAACATATTGTTATTGCTGTGATACGACATGAACACAGCATCACAAATCTACAGACGGGCAGACGGCGTAGGAACAATGCTGAAGCCACTGACCTATTTCCACCATGAGTGAGCTCTTCAGCCTATAAAGAGAAGAGTCTACGATCAGAGTGATAACTCATTGTGCACTGGGAGGTCCGCTGGTTAAACTTCATTGAATAGGCTGAGTGAACTCGCAGTAAACCAATGCGGCATGCCATCATATAAGCAGTGCCATCGTTGCCAGACCTGGCCCACATCTGGTTGATCTATCACTTGCCATGCCAACAGCTGGATGCCAGACCTGGCCCGGACCTGTCTGCTATGTGGGAAGCTGTACCAGTATACTGTATATGTATATTGGTGCTGGAGCTGCTGGCTTACTGCATATGTAGGCTAATTGGTGTATTTAACCTGTGTGGTTAATCTCATCATCATCATGTTTAAAAAAAAAAACGCATTTATTTATTTTACATACACTAGTTTGGAAGATAAAATTTATTTGATACCAGTTTATCTCAGGTAAAAATATAATAATAAATACATGCACCGTCTCCTTGGACTTTGGACTCCCTATATGTGCACATATAACCTCATTTCAATATAAATAATACTTAACAGAGGCAGTGCAGTCTCAATTTTATTTTAAGTTTTTTAAATATGCACTACATTACTCTTACTAAAGGTACGGTGGTGTTGAGGTGTAATAACCAGACCTGAGATGAGCTGTGGGTGTCAGCCTACTCTGGATTAACAATTATTTATTCAGTCATTCTTGTACATGCACCATTTCTAATATTCATTAATGCCTCTTCTGAGTTTGAACCTGGGGGCCAACCGGGGCCTTTCTGTGTGGAGTTTGCATGTTCTCCTCCAGATGTTCCAGCTTCCTCCCACAGTCCAGTGACATGTAACTTAGGTTGACTGGTGACTTTAAATTGGGAGTGATTGTGTCTGTATGCCAGCCCTTTAATAGACTGCTGACCTGTCCAGGGTGGATCCTGTGTCTCACCTAGTGTTGGCAGGGATTGTCTTCGGACCTCCCACCACCCCACCCTCCAACCCTCTGCAATAGAAATGGATATAGGTATATAGTGAGCAAAAATTAGAAAATATTGTAACTTTTTTTTGTTTAAAATTTTTATTCATTTTCGGTCTTTGTATTTTGTTTATTTTCTTTATTTTTGATCAAGCAGAATTCTTTCAAATCTTATTCAGTATCCTTTAGCCCTAGCAAAGACAGAAGGCCTAGAACCTTTGTCTCCCTCAACTCGTATAGTAACTCTTTGCCATCAGCTTCCTACACAGTCTGTAGGAAGTCAAAGGCATAATTACTGTTGGCAGGTAGTTAATATTAAAAGAATCAGATCTGTATTGGGACAAAAAAAAAACCTGGATCGAGACAACCCTGGTCTAGACCTCACTATGTAAAGTACCCTGAGATGATCATTGTTGTGATTTAATCAGAATCAGAATCAGAATCAGCTTTATTGGCCAGGTGTGTCCGACACATGAGGAATTTGACTCTGGTACATCAGCTCTCAATGTGCATGGACATATCCCCATGCAAGGGGCAAGTAAACAGTAAACCAGCATAAGGCTGTGTAATATAACAAAATAAACAGTATTAACAGGCAGTAAACAATGCAGACAGACAAGGAATGGTCAGTTGTGAAATGAGATAAATAAGAATAAAAGTAGAGTACTTAAAACTAGAGACCTGAACAGATCTGTATAATCTGTACAATGTATATTTACAGGTATTGCACTGAGGGTTATTGTCCAGTCATACTGTCGTGGGTCAAGTGTTCATCAGAGTGACAGCCCTTCAGGTCCTGGGAGACAATGGAGCCCAGGAACTTGTAGGACTTTACTGCTGATACAGTGCTGCCAAGTATGGTGAGTTCCAGGGTGTGAGGGGTCAGCAGTGATCCTCTCCACCCTCCTTTTGACCCGTGAGGTGTACAGGTCCTCCATGGAGGGCAGGCTCACACCAATGACCTTTTCTACAGTCCTGACTGTCCACTGAAGTCTGTACTTGTCCTGTTTGGTTGCTGAGCCAAACCAGTTATGGAGGTGCAGAGGGGGGGTGCTGGATGTGGTTTTCCCCAGCCTTGATGCAATACAAATAACACTGAATTGAATTCTTAACTAATGAAAACCCAACCACTCTTATTTTCAGATGATTACAAACTATAAATACTTTATTTCATTACTGCAAACACGTTTGTAAATCTCACACACTGCACCTTTAATTTTTCAAAAAGCAACTGGCTAATTAAAAGAGAACTGCAAGTGTCTCAGTGACAACGTTACACTTCCTGTTTTTTGTAAGAATGACTAATGTTCATGTATGTTCGTGAAGAGTTAGCATAATATTATTATTCTATGAATGAATATTATGATATGATATTATAGCCTGCTGAGGGCATTTGGTGGTTTAACACTGGCTCAGTAAATAAAAACTGGTCACCGTGCTTTTAGCCAAAAGACATCAGTGTAGCACACACACACACACACACACACACACACACCGGGGTCGGGTTTCGTTTCTTTGGAAATGACCGCCCACCTGAGAATATAAACCACCCTTCCGTCCCAGTACTGTCATTCCTCTGCAGACACTGGTACTGGGATGTCTTCTATGCAAACCGTCCTCATCCCGTCCTCATCACTTCTGTTTGCAGACTGGGCCAAGGTCTAGATGAAATCTGCTCCTAGTGGTAAGTTTGATGTCTGTTCTTTCTTTATGTGCGCACTGTGGGAGTCGTGCCTGTCGTTGGAAGAGCCGTGACAAGGCGCACGGAAAACGGGCCGTTGGTATAGGTGTAGTAGGGCATCTGGCATAGTAAATCATTTTAAAACTGTTAACCCATGTGGATGATGTCTGTCTGTAGTCTATGCGCCTTGACTCGTATGTGTGAGGTTTACAGACACAGCATTGTGTAATTACTAATGGATGTCGAATAAGTGGAAGCAGACAACTTCCTGATCCACAGTGACACAGCCATTATATCACTCTGATAGGCCTAGAGTTTTATTCTGATAACTTTGTCTGCAGTCAAGTTGTGTAGACAGCCTTACAGCTTCTCCCTGGTTTTATTTTAACAGCAGCTGGCACCAGAGAGCACAATGGTAAGTCATGACTTCCTCATATCTCGCTGCTATAAGCAGACTAACAGCCTGTTATATGGAAAACACGCAGTTCCTCATAACTACTGTGTTATATTTCATGGACTGATGCAACAAATGGTGGATGTAAATGAAGTGTCCTGGCACAGAAAAGCTGGCTACTCCTCCTTTTCTGTTGGCAATGGCATAAAAGCAAACAAACACACAAAATGATCTTACACATCTATTAGTAATTACATAATGTTGCTTTAAACCTGTTTAGGGTTGGTCTTTATTTGTTAATGCAGTGTCCGTTAGGGTTACCGTTAGGGTTAGGAACCTGTGAGACAATAGGCATTTCTCTCTTAGCTGATATATGATCCCTCCCCATAAATGACACAGACACATAGAAACGTGATTGATCAATATTTCTCCTGCTTTT
>NW_018127959.1:463003-466021 GCF_001952655.1 Monopterus albus
ACCAACACTGACCGGAACATATGACACCTGCTCTGCTCAGTATGTTTCTCTCATGTCTCACTGTATGTCACAATGCCATCAATGTACAGTCAGCTGTACTGGTGAGCTGTACTGGTGCAACCAGGAACACCCTGCCTCTGGCTTTTCTGCTAATGACCAAGGTTTTCTGGCTAATTAGTTTGAGCCTGAGTATTGCACAGCCAGACTTTCATAATATCTGGAGGAGAATGACTAAAATCAAACTTGTCCTCCACCACTTCGGCGCTATGCTTATGGCAATCTCATGACCTTTAAACATTGGTGATGCATTGACGTGGCACATTTTGGCGTACAGGAGTACTAAGAACATAACGTAATGTAAATGCCCAAATTTATAGCACAAATAAACATCTTGGTACAAAAAATGATTTTGCTCTATAACTAAATTCCATTTCCATGACAACTGTTTGGGGGTGATTTAATATTATATAACCCATTTAAATTATATTGAGGCTAAAAGTTATGCATAATAAAAGGCGTGTCGGCTTTGAGTGGCACCACATTTGGCTGGCTGCTAGCTATCTAGCTAAACTCATGCTCCGCCTCTTTGCCTATTTTTGGATTAGCAGGGGTTAGTTGGGGTGAAGTGCGGCCAAGATGGCGAAGGCCACACTTGAGCTTCAAAACCGCTTATCAGAAAACCAGTGGCTGAAGTCACGGAGAGTTTGTCCATCTTTTATATACAGTCAGTGGGTTAATGTGTTACTGTAATCACATTACATTTGTTTGTAATGCAGTAATGTAAAACGTTACTGTTCATTATTAAGTAATCACATATATTTACTAATCAAGTAACTTGCATTTCATAACTTCTTCAAATATGGGCAAAATGGGCAGAGAGAAAAACATTTAATGTGCCTTTTCACGTGCACTAACACAACAACTGCCTGTGGGGCAATAGGGATAAAATAGCAGAGTGGTCTACAACATTTTAAGGGTGGAAACTGGTGGAGATATGCACATTACATTTGTTACACAAAATGGTAAGGATATGATGGCAAGGTGCAAACCATGCCTGGACCAGAAACACAACATCAAACCTCTCCAAACACCTGCAAAAGCAACATGCTAACACAAAGTACTAGTAGCTAGTAGCCTCGGACCCACAATGATGCTCAAGTTGAGTGTAGGCCGACCCCAGCCAAGCAGCCAAAGCTTGATCTTCAACAGCAACAGGTAACAAAAGCAGAGATGAACAGGCTTGTAGAACTGAACCTACTAGAGGGTATAGTATGTTGCCAGTTTTTACAGTAGATCTGTTGTCTCTCAGAAAAATACTCAGCAAAATACAAACAACAGGGAACAGTCACAACTATGAAAGGAAAACTTTGCGAGTGGTTTGGACCAGTGTTATGTCAAGATGTAAAGTGAGCTAAAGAAAACATTTGAGAGCTTAAAGTATGAGTCTACTTTGCATATGTACAGTTTAATGCTGCGGTTTGTTGTTAGCTGAGTAATGCAGAAGTAATGTAACATGTAACAAATGACAAACTCCATTTCCAGAAAAGTTGAGACATTTTGGGACCACTGACAAAAGGACAAAGAAATGTTTTCAATGTTTACACTTTACAACTTAAATGCATTTTGTAAATATAAACAAATTCAGAATTTGATGCCTGCAACACACACACACAAGTTGGGACAGAGGTTAAATAAAATTTGTTTACACAAGGTGCTTGTAATGCTAATAATAATGTAATGCTTGAGGTGTGTGAACGTGGACATTTAACCAGTCATGGGCGACTGCTCTGCTCACATGCACGCCTTCCCCCTTGTGTTCTTAATTCTAGTTCTACCTCCTGAGAGGTGCTGAACTTTAGCTCCCAGAACACACCTTGAAAGCGAGCCGAGTGTAGCGGAAACTCGGCCCGACACATTTCGGTAGGTTCCTATAATGGAAAAACCCCCTTTAGTATTCTTCAAAGATTAAAAAGAGTAATTAAAAGGAAAGGTGATGTAACAGTGGTAAATGAGCCTGTCCCAACCTGTAAGGACTTATTTTACATGTGAAAATGTGACCGGAAGCATAATTTCAAGCAAAATGTCAATGGAATTTTTATTTCTCTCTACATAAACTGAATACAAATGATTCAGAAATAGTTTTCTTTATTAATAATCCTGGCAACTAGTGATAGATCCTTTTACATGCTGCAAAAGCAGTAAGAGAAGCTATGCAACAAAAGTAATCCAGCAGCGCTTGCAAAGGTGTCTCCGTGCATTACAGTGTTACAATAATTTAAAAAAAGAAACTATCTTCAACAAAATAGAGCACCTCTGGTGAGAAAGACTACTTATGCCACATCTTTCTATTTCGTATAGGCCTCACCCTCTAAGGGCTGTCGCTATTGGGTTTATCCCTCACGCATGTGCAGTCCTGAAGAGATTCTTTTGCGCCCTGTCCCCTGCACTGGGCTGTCCCCAGTCAGGTCCACTGTGGTGGCATAAATGCCAGTGTGACCTGTGGTCGGCTTCCTCTTTGCTTCAGCAGTTTAAAGAGCAATTCCTTCATCATGGCTAAGGAGCAAAGTTCCTCACTGCTGGATTCCAGCGCCACACCATCGTCACCATGTGCCCAGGCTGTAGTATGGGCTTTATCATGTCCAGTGACCAACACACTCGCTGCAAGGCCTGCCTCAGCGGAGAGCATGCCGAGCTGGCACTCTCCCCCTGGGCCGCTTGCCCGCAGCGGAGAAGCAGTGCTGGGCGGAGGCATTCGCAGCTGTCAGAGAATGGGATTCTGACAATGACAGCAGCTAGGTGAATCGCGGTGACAATCCCTTGGCGCATGACTCCCTGGAGTTCCTTGGTGTGGGTGGGCCCAAGTCTGATCTGACTCACTCCCTGCCATCGCCTGCTCCCCTGGCTCGCCCTCGATCCATCGGTCGACTTGGAGGCCGGCAGAGCTGAGCTTCCTCCAGCTCAGCCACACGCTCTCGCCGCCGGTCATCCTCCGGCATTCGGGGCTTTGCTTCACCTTCT
>NW_018127959.1:467089-469527 GCF_001952655.1 Monopterus albus
AAGAAGGCAGATCTAGAGACTTGGTTTATATGTGTCATCAGAAAGGCGGCAGACCATGAGGGCATTAAAACCTCTCCCACTGGCTTCCCCCGCTTCCCTCATTCGGACATGATGGGATGATGGGTGTCTACCACAGACAGAGCAGTGGAGCAAGCAGAAAGCATCTCCTCTATCTTGCTTCCCAAGGCAGTGTTCTTTGGCAGGAGGTGGCCCATTCATCCACTTTCACAGGACCAGGTCACTGCTCGCCTCTTGGACCGCATTCATCAATTACCGGGCAGGTACAGCAATTAGCAATGTGACTGTCCGCATCCTTTTTTCCTCCCTCACTGCACAGTCCGGGGTTCTCCCTGCAGAGGCAGTGAAGGAAATTGGGACAGCCATGGCACTGCTTCTGCGGTGACAATGGTGCGCTTCAAGTTCTGGGGGACAAAAGAAATGACCAAGTGCTAACTTTTCTACAGACTCTGTTAGACAGAAATTTGGCTCTGTCTACTGTGAAAGCTTATTCCGCTGCCATCTTGTCATGCCATGAAGGTTTTGGAGAGAGAACTGTTTTCGCACACCCGCTGGTGAAACATTTTCTAAGGGGTGTGGGCAGACAACGGCCTGTGGCACCACAGTGGAATGTACCTCTGGTTTTACGCGCGCTCAGGGAACCTCCCTTTGAGCCCATAACACAAATCTCTCTCTGAAAACAGCGCATCTCTTAGCCCTAACTTCAGCTAAGCAAGTGGGTGATCTGGACGCACTGTCTGTCTCACCAGCGTGTCTTCTCATACGTGAAGACGGCAGCTCAGCCGTTCTGAGACCAAATCCTGCCTATGCTTTGATAATAATAACATCCTCTTTTTGATCCAGAGTCATTTCCCTGGATGGGTTTTTTCCTCCGCCTCACAGAGATGAGTCAGATAAAGAACTTGAATGTTCTCTGCCCGGTGCGCGGCACTGTACCCTTATGTAGCTCGCACTGCAGCTGTCAGACAAACACAACAGCTGTTTGTTCATTAGAGGAAGCACTCTCTCGGCAGCCTTTAACCAAACAATGGCTGTCTCACTGTTTGTGTGGGGCTATCACGCAGGCTTACATGTCAGCTGGGACTGATCCCCCACTTGACAGAGCCCATTCCACAAGGGCTGTTGCATCCTCCACTGACCTCTTTAAAGGCATGGCCTGGAGGACATCTGCATGGCAGCCTCATGGACCTCTCTGTGTCCTTTGACCGAGTTCTACCTTCGGGATGCATCCAAGTTTTCACTGGCTCACTCAGTCCTGAGTGCTCTACGCAACTGCGAGACTTCCCCCATTGTGGAACGAGAGCATACAACCGCCACCAAGTGCTGATTCTGCATGTGTGTCATTCGCTCGGGTGATTTGTTTGTCAGCCATGTACTCTCAACACAAGCTGTTGTGGTGTGTCCCCTTACCACACACACATACACACTCTGTGCATCCGCCATGGTACACATGTTCTCTTTTGCCGGTCCTACCTGCCTGATTGTGGCTCACTACCGGCACCGTTATGCTTACTGCTCTCTGTTTGTAATATCACTATTACTATTGAGAGACAACAGCCGCGTAATACGAGCATCTGATTATTTCTGTGCACTACTAGCACTTATATACTTTTAACTATTATCTGTACATTGTCATGCACACACTCGCTGTTTGCTCTTCCCTGCACCTCTCCTCCCCTGTTAAACAGAATGGCCACTCTGCCTTCTCTAAGCTGGCAGCCCTGCTGTCTCCACCCCCGCAGGCTGAAGAAAAAGTGCTGGTGTAGGGAGCCGATCACAGGTCACAGTGGCATTTATGCCACCACAGCAGACCTGAGTGGGGACAGCCCAGTGCAGAGCACAGGGTTCGAAAGAATCTCTTCAGGACTGTGCATGGGTGAGGGATAAACCCAATAGTGACAGCTCTTAGAGGGCTACGCCTATACTCATAGAAGCTTGTGTTACTGTACGTAATATAAAATGCCAATGCCTCTGTAATTTCCTTCGGCCACAGTGCTGTCTGGTCATACAGGGTGGCACAAGAAAGAGAAGCAGCTACTGTGTGGAATGGATCAGATTTGACTTTTTTCTCTGCTTTTTGTGTTGTTCCAATGAAAATAATAGAAATAAACATGAACATACCACTGAATTTGTGATTGCAACCATTTTCTGGGAGAAGTGGCGTGTTATCTGACAGAACTGCAGGGGTACCAATATTTTTGTCTATGACTGTATAAGAGACTTGGAACATCCTTGCTTGACCAGACTGACTTCCAAGGACATAGGAATGAGCATGTAAAAGATTTGAGAAACACCCTTAGTCTTAAATTTGCTCAGACATTTTTTATACATCAATTAATATTTATACTTTATTTTGCAGCATGAAGCAACGTGTGAGGAAGGACCACAAATTGTTCTGGCAGGTGAAGACAAAATGAAGG
>NW_018127959.1:469752-473676 GCF_001952655.1 Monopterus albus
GAAATTGACGTAACAGCCTAAGAAAAGCTGCGGATAAAAGAGTGAGGCTGAAGGGGTTAGGAGAAGAAGAGAGAATTAAAGATGGTGTGTGCTTGTGGACCCAGCCGGGTGGAATGGATTCCGACTGATGATACCTTGTGACCAACAATGACTGACTGGCGCCCTGACAATCTCCTTATTTAATACTTTATCTATTCCATGGCAGGAGGACTGATTCTGTTCTCTTGTTGAGGCTGAGATTATTGTCCTTGCACCAAGACACCAGACTGGCCACCTCCCTCCTGTAGGCTGCTTCGTCCTCGCCAGTGATGTGACCTATCACTGCAGTGTCGTCCGCAAACTTCAGGATGATGATATCCTTGTGGAAGGCGACACAGTCATGGGTGAACAGGGTGTAAGGGATGGGACTGAGGATGCATCCTTATGGAATGCCAATGTTTGTAATAATGCTGTCTGCGGACCTATTGCTAATCCTGACAGTCTGGGGCCTGCAAGTCAGAAAGTCCAGGAGCCAGTCACAGAGGGTGGGGTGCAGACCCAGTGTGGACAGTTTGTGGGTGAGTTTGTGGGGGATAACTGTGTTGAAGGCAGAGCTGTAGTCAATGAAGAGTATCCTGATGTAGGAGTCTCTATTGTCCAGGTGGGAGAGGGAATAATGAAGGGCAGCAGTGATAGCATCTGAGGTGGCCCTGTTGGACCGGTAGGCATACTGCAGGGGATCCAGGGTGTCCGGTATACTGCTCTAAATTTGGGCCAGCACCACTCTCTCAAAGCACTTCATAATGATTGGGGTGAGTGCCGCTGGCCTGTAGTCGTTCAGGCAGGTGACTGGGCTCTTCATGGGAAGGGGGATAATGGTTGTGGTCTTAAAGCAGGAGGGAACAATGCTTTGAGGGAGATGTTGAACATGTAGGTGAGAGCATCGGCCAGTTCATTGGCACATGCTCTATGAGCCCTCCCAGGGATGTTTTCTGGTCTGTCTTGTTGTCTTGTGGGGGTTGTTCCTCCTCAGGATTTTGCGTACCTGGCCTGGTGAGACACTTAGTGAAGGGGAGGTGGGGAGCGGGCAGTCCAGGTGTGTGTGCGCCTCCTCTCTGTGCTGTAACTGGAGGTCTCAAAGCGGGTGTAGAAGGTGTTGAGGTCATCCGGCAGGCTGTCTGTGGAGCTGATGATGCTGGTGATGGTCCTGTAGTCTGTGATGTGCTGCAGGCCTTGCCACATCTGTCCGGAGTCAGCAGTAGAATAGAAGCCATTCAGCTTCTCTCTGTACTGCCTCTTGGCCGCTGTGATGGCTTTCCTCAGTCTGTACTTTGCAGCTTTGTACTCCGTCTCATTGCTTGAACTGAATGCATGAGAGCGAGCACACAGCATGTGGCGTACCTGACTGTTTATCCAGGGCCTCTGGTTGGGGAACTTCCTGACCTGTATGGTGGACACAATGTTGTCAACACAAGTGCTGATGTACCCAGTCACATACTCAGCATAATCCTATATGCTAACAGAAAAGTCCTCCAAGGTGGCTGCAGCTTTAAACACATCCCAGTCTGACTGAGCAAAACAGTCCTGCAGGGTGACCTCAATCTTTTGGTATTACAATCCTCTTAGTTCTGACTACCTTCCCTCTCCTCGTTACCATTCGACCACACTTATCTAGTCCGAATGACATTCCGATGTCCTGGCTGTAGATCCTAGTGGTATGGATCAGTGAGTCAATGTCTCATTCACTCCTGGCATACAGCTTCATGTCATTCATGTAGAGGAGGTGGCTGATGGTTGCTCCATTCCTTAGTCGGTATCCGTAACCACTCTTGGTGATGATCTAGCTGAGGGGGTTCAGCCTTTGCAGCTGACTGAATAGCTCAGTGACTAACTCCATTGACTTTAGTAAGGGGTTCGAACCCTGGTGAGGGCACGGTCAATATCCAGCCCGGGTCTTTAATACTACCTGTCTACCTCATGGGTGACGAGAGTTGGAAAAATAGGAGTCACACCGGCTCGGACGTTGCCCAGGTTAACAAGGTCCATGTCCGGTGTTGAGGAACCAGGGCAACCTGATGAGAAGTGGACTACTGGAACAAGACATTCATGGTCAAGAGAGGGAACTGTTGGAATGCTACTATGCAAGTAACCCCAGCGAGAGGGGTTGCATATGGAGGAAGTGGGACCTATGAATATACACTGTATTCAATTAAATTGCCAACTAAAATAAAGGCCTTACTTTATATCAGAATGTATTTAAAGGACACATATTATGCAAAATTTGCTTTAAGAGCATGTAGAGACACACAAAACATGAGAAAAGGTCAGTCCCTGCCTGTTTTGCTTTTTCTGCATTTGTAAAAACCCCTGCTCAAACATGTTGTTTAGATTTGTCTCTTTGTGACGCCATACGACATGATGTCACAGTTCATTTGCATTGATCCTCTTCCCACTCAGATCTGTTTTGGTTTACTGGCCATTGTGATTTTCTTGCTAGCCTTGAACAGCAGACAGACAGGAGCCTGGCACAGCTCAGAGGAAAGCACAAATTCTGCTTGGTGGTTGGTTACACAAACAAAAGTATCTACCTACATGCATCCTCAGAGCCAGTGAGAAAACAGTGGATTTCATATATTTATTGTGGAAATGTTCCTGAAGCTATCCCTAAAATGTTGCATGTTATGTGCTAATCATGTCACGTTTGAGTGCTTTCTCAACAAGGCATTATGGATTTAAATTACAAGTAATGTGTAAAGTACATTAATCTTATAAAATATTAGTGCAATGGGATGAAGTCTGAAATAGTGCAGAATAGGAAGACAAGATACATGAGTTAACAGTTCAATGAATGTAAATAGTGTAAAGATAAATATAGACCAGGGGTGCCAAATACGTCGATGGTAATCGACCGGTCGATCGCAAAGGTAGTGTTGGTAGATCGCGTGCCATTCAAAAATAAATTAGATGTATCCGTAAAACACGTGCCAAATGTTAACATGCGAATGGTCAGTGTGACGATTCGCTGTGGCGACCCCTAACAGGAAAAGCAGAAAGTGACAATCATTCATATATAGCCTATCATCAATTTGCTACTTGATTGACATGCAGGGCAGCCAGTTTGAGATCTCGTCTTTTCTGACACACGAGTCACCAAACATGCACAGTCAACAGTCAACCGCACGAGCTACTGCAAAACTCCAGTGAGCGAACTACCTTGTCAGCCTTCAAATTAATTTCTACTAAAGGGTATAAAAAGAGGTGGGGGAGCCGAATCAAGTAAGAAACTGAAAACGTACCGAAAACATTTCATGTGGAATGGGAGGGGGACTTTGTTTCGCAATGTTCTATTTGAAATGTGTTTGTTTGATCTACCAATCACTATTCCGAAGAAGGGAAATGTGGAGCGGCACTTTCAGACTGTTCATAAAAACTACGACACTCATTCATACATATATATATACTGTATTTGTGTGTGTGTGTGTGTGTGTGTGTGTAGTATTTTTAGTGTAGGTCGATCATTTTGACTTGTTCATTTGAAAAGTAGCTTGTAAGGCGAAAAAGTGTGGGCACCCCTGATCTAGAGTATTTGCATATGTACAGTACAGTGTGTTATGAATAACAGTGTAGAGTATGTGCAAATTAACAGATCACTTCAGTATTACAGGTAACAGAAGTGTATTAATGCACCTAATTATTCAACACTAAATATGATCAATAAATAAAAATATGCAATAACCTGAGTTGAAAATTAGGAAAAATAACAATTTTTTTATTTTTTTATTTTAGTGTCAGGAGGAGGATCTGTCACCTGACATCAAGGATTGGAATAAACATCAAGTGAAACAATGGGCTGCCAAGTTGGAAGGTGTGGAAGAGACATTTGCAGAAATACTGTTTCAGCCGGACATCAGCGGGCCTAGTCTTTTGCTTTTACATACACCAGAC
>NW_018127959.1:473824-482638 GCF_001952655.1 Monopterus albus
CCTAGTCTTTTGCTTTTAGATACAACAGACTTAAATAAAATGGGTATTACTTTTGGACCAGCTAAACTTGTCATTCATGCCAGAGATGAAGTTGTGAAATTAGAGAAAGAGGAGTCACATAGCCTTAAAAACCAGCCTGGAAGGCCATGCAAGCCCTATCCATTTTTTAGGTACCATGATACATATAGATACATGGAGGGCAGTATTCTTGATAATATAGAATCTGGTCCCTCAAACCTGATTGAACCCTGCCATGAGTATAAAGCTTTCATCCATACAACAGATGAAACTAAAATGAGCAAGTTCACTGCTGAGGTTATTCGTTTTGCAGCTGCCTGTATGAATAGCCGCACCAACGGCACCATACATTTTGGAATAGGGGACAAGCCAGAGTTCACTCATGGCCAAGTGTTGGGAGTGGTTGTTGAGGACAAAGAGTCCTATGCTAATGAACTAAAATCTGCCATTGATGCTTGCTTTGAGTATAAACACAAACAGACTGCTCAAATGTGCATCAAACCTCCTCGATTTGTTGAGGTTCTTAATAAGAACATGACATCATCTGACAAATGTGTGATAGAAGTTGACATGGTTCCTGACTCTGCGATCTGTGAAGAAAGCATCTACCACACTTTAAATGTAGACACAATAAAAGCCAGGAAAAAGGCTAAAGGTAAAGAAACCAAACAGTTCTTCATCAGAGATGGCAGTAGCAGCAGGGATCTCCTTGCACTAACCACATCTGCTAAGCCTATGGAGGAGTACAACAAGTTTGTTGACAAGGTGCCACAACTTTCACAACACCGAAAAAAGGAAGAAGAAAAGCACCTCACTGTGATAAAAAGCAGTACTCAAGGCTCTAAATTAAGTTACATGATAACTGGTGGATCTTCTTCTTTAGATAAGTCACACTTTGAGCACTATGTGATAGTAGCTAACAAGTCACATTTGAGGCAGTTTGAATCACTTGGGTTTCTTGTAGAACTCAACCCAACAGCTGTTTTGGATTTTGATCCTGAATCGAATCAAAAACATGGATTGGAGTATCACCTCAGTCAGCAGATGACAGTAAGTGTCCATTTACCAGCTCAATATAAAATCACAGAAGCAGTCGAGGACATGGCAAATAAGTTGAAATTAACTCGAGGCACCAGCTGGGTATTCTGCAATGGAGGCATTCAGGATGAGACCCCCTCAGACATAGACCAGTGGCTGATGGACAAGGGAGCTTCCATCAGAGATGTGATTTCCTTCTTGTGTCGGAAAGATGTGCTTCCAAACAAAAGATTTCTTGTCATTTTCTTACTTATGTCAACAGTGACTGAGATGAAGGACCCACTTGTGGAGACTTTCAGTACATTCTGGCAAGAGCTCAAAGGCACAGAGCAGATTGTTTGTATATGTGACAATGAAAAAGCATTTACGTCCTGGAAGGATCTACTTCAGGCTCGGTGTGGAATCGACATCTCTCGTAGATGTATTTATGAGCTTAGTTTTGCTGAAATCAATGGCACTATCCTTAGTCTTCTGTCAAAAAACCGTAGAGCCAGCCGCTTCCTACCCTGTGGTGGGGGAAGCAAAGTGCTTTTTGAGAAGAAAGTGGAGCGTAGTCTGAACACTTTAGATGTCCTGTGTGTGAACCAATGTGAAGGAGGAAATGAGGACGAACTTGTCATAGAAGAGAACTTTTACAAAGGAGGAAAAGTGTCATGGTGGAATTTCTATTTCTCAGAGCAGCCTGGATCTACACCATTCATCAAACGAGACAAGTTTCATTACATCATGAACACAGTCATACCAGATTTGTCATCCCTGAGAAAACCCTGTGCACTGTTTAACCTCATGCACATTCCTGGATGTGGTGGGACAACGTTGGCCATGCATACTTTATGGGCACTTCGGGAAAGTTTCCGTTGTGCTGTCCTTAAAAACAATGATGCCGACTTTACCGAAGTAGCTGAACAGGTGGTGAAACTTTTAATGTATGACCATAAGGAACAATTGCCACGGGTCCCTGTGCTGCTGATGATCGATGACTTTGATGAGATGGAAAAAGTATATGACTTGCAGCAGCTCATTGAAAGAAAATGTACGGAGAAAAACATTCACTCTAAGAGTGCAGAGGTAATTGTCCTGAACTGTATGAGGTCTGAGTCCAGTGACCCGACTGAAACAACTGAAGACACAGTAATCATCGGAAACAATCTTTCTGAGAAGGAACAGAAATTGTTTGAGGAAAAACTGGTAGAAATAGAGAAAATACACAAGAATGCTGAAACATTCTATGGATTCATGATCATGAAGAAGAACTTCAAGTCAGAGTATGTTCAGGGTGTGGCCCGCAACACTCTTAAGAGCTTCAACATCAATCAGAAACATGCACAGCTGCTGGCTGTTTTAGTTCTGTTGAGTGTATACTGTAAGGGCGCCTCTCTCTCCATCTCTCTGTGTGAGGAATTTCTTGGTCTTCAGCCAAAACCAGTTTGTGGAACGGCCAAAGTTGAAGACGGATTTGGGAAATTTTCCACTTTAATTGCCAGGTGCCAAGTCGAGGGCAAGGTCGTGTTCACTGCTGTGAAAATGATCCATTCTAGTATTGCACAGCATTGTTTGAGTGAACTTACAACAACACACAGTGTGAAGAAAGCTGACATTACTGACCTTCTGCTGACCACAAACAAGCTTTATGAGAGCACACAAGGCAAAGACAAACTCCTACAAGATGTGCACCATGTTTTGGTGAAAAGAAATCTTTCAACTGAGGAGGAATCTCAGTTCTCTCCACTAATTCAAGACATCACAAAAGAAACTCCAGGACAGGAAGAGATGGTACTAATAAATGCATCAAAAAGATTTGAGAAAGATGCAGTGATCTTTCAATTACTTGCCAGATACTATTACCTGAAGAAGAAGGATTTCTTAGAGGCAAAACATTGGGCACAGAAAGCAAAAGAGCTTTCCAAAGATAGCTCATATATTGCAGACACATCAGCACAGGTTCACAAGCATGAGCTGAAGAATGCCATTGCTAAGTACAAGGAACAGCATATTAGTCCGGATAAATTGGCCATGTTTCTTGGAATGGCTCAGTCAGCAGTAGATGCATTTAAGGAAACACAGAGAATTGCAAAGAAGGAATCAGTTCAGCGACTACAAGACAAGAGAGACAACTACCCTTTTAACACATCAGGGCTCCTGGGAGAAATTCAGGTTGGAGTACTTATCATTGAAATGCTGGAGAAGACCCCTGTATTTTCTTCAGACAATGTCCGCCACGACATAATGAGTCAGGTCCTCTCTGGAGATGTTAACCTTCAGGATGTAGAGAAAAATGATCAACGGCACAGTAAACACAAATCCTACTATGCCATTCTCAGATCATTTGAAGATGTGCTTTACAACCTCAGACATAGAATGAAGGTGAACTTTGACTTGCTTGACAATTTTTATGTAAACTTGGGCTCCAGATTTGGAATGAAAGACAGTCGTGAGCAAGTAGCTCAATATGAACTTTCCAGATGTTTCAAACAATATGCAAATCTCTTCTGCAAGACAGCTTCACTGAAGAATAAAATAGTGAGTACTCTGTTTAAACTATACCAGGCCAGACAATTCCTGGAGATGCAAAAAGCTGACACCTACTGTGGGATTCTGAATTTTCTCTCAAACAACATCCCAACTGAAATAATGGAGAAGATTGCCAGGCAGTATGATTTTCTTTGCAACTATAATCCAGATGTATTGACCAAAATCAACTTCATCTATGCCAATGTTGTGCTAAGTCGTATCAAACTGGAATCACCACATATTAAACAATATCCGAAAGTACTTGATGTCCTTTGCCAAGTACTGCGTGAGCAGATTCCATTAAGTGCTAATTTGCCACTGCACTTCATTGCAGTTATGCTGTTGTGGCCACAGCAATACCATCCAGAATGTACACGCTTGGGGAGATGCATCTCACAGATGAGGACCGCTTACCACACAGTGATGAAAGAGATGCGCAACGGTAAGAGGCCCGTGGTCCACTTCTTCTTGGGTAAGAAGCAGGGCTATGAAAAACTGGTACCTCTTGGGGAAATCAAAAGGCTCATCAAGCCAGAAGAGTTTGCCTACATGTGGGAAAATGGCAAAATATGGAAAGAGAAGAAGGTGCATGACCTCCTCTGCAGGGTCACTGGTGAAGTGAAGAACAACTTCATACTTGCAGATACTTGTATCCAAGGTCTGAAGCTTCCAGTCACTCCAATGTTTCAAAGTCAGATTGGAGGATATGCTGAGGGGTCAAAGGTGTCATTCTTTACTGGTTTCTCAGTTAACGGCCCATATGCTCTTGACATTAACAAAACTTGAAAACACCATATTCCAACCTACTGTATCATTGTACAAATTGCTGTGGAAGTGAGTTGCTTGTTATTGTTTATTTGTTATGCTCGGTTACATTTTGTGTGAGTGTATCTTTGGCTCTGTACATTATATTATTGATATATTTGTTGTTCATAAAGAATAACATCTGTTAACTTCTTTAAAATGTTGTACTGTAGCTCACAAGTCAATGTAAAGGAGCCATTTTAAACAAAACTGAAATCCTGTGGTTTCAGTAGTAAAATGATCAGAGATTTAAAAAGGAATTCAATTAATTCTTTTTGAAATGTTCTGTTTTAACTGATTAAATGTGTAGCAATTTAATAATATTGTTCCTTGAAATGAAATATTCTGTATCATACATTTTACATTACATTTACTTTTGGATTAAATTATGACTTTTGAACAATATGTAACTTACATAAAACTACAGACACTGTCCTGTTCTTAATTAAGTCATTTATTTTTAACGCCAAATACTGAAATGCTGATTTTTTTTGTGTGTTCATGCATGTACTTCTCTGTTTGAAATGTGATTTCTTTTACCATTTGTCAAGCATTATATTACTTTGGTAGTTTTGTTCAGTATTTTGTAACTGTATGTTTGGCATAGCATAAAAACTGATTAACACTGAGTGTTGCAATGCCTGTACTTTCTAATAAATATGTAAGATTCCTACTGTATGAGAATTTATTTAAAATGTACTGCTCCTTATCCTAAACATCAATATTCACAGTGCCCTGTACTGTTTCCTTTTATTTACATACACAGTTACAATTATAGTTACTGAAAGTTATAAAAAGAATATAAACATACAGACATTAAATATACACACTTGGAATAAGTTGCTTCACTGTGTCAAATCATTGTGCAGTCAAGAACATTTAACCTGTATCACACACAAGAGGGCACCACAAGTACAGAAATGATAAGGCCCTTGGATTATGTGACTGCCCATAACAGTTTAACAACGACAATATACAGTATAGTTGTGTTTTGTGCTCCAGTGTCCAGCACCAGCAAACAAAGTGAGGAGGGCTGTTTATAATAATGAAAATCATATTAAAGTAATCAAAGCAAAATTAACTGGAAATTAACAAATGTACGCATATGGCACATGACCATTACTATTACAGTACTAAGACTATATGATACATGCACATCAATATGTATGTACAGGCTCAAGTCTGAAAGAAGCCACAGGCTGCTAATAAATTTTAGACTGCTCATTTAACGTGCACAGCACTCATAGACAGATGGGTGTAAGTGATCTGTAGGGTGGAAGAGGGCAGTGACTCCCTGTGGCAGCCAGTAGACAGTTGCTGGGTCACTACCTCTGGCCTGTGTGATGTTATCTGAGATACAAATGATCAACAGGGCAGTGCTGTTCTCTTTCTGTCTCATTTAACCATTTTTTACTCTATACAGAGTTGCACACACCTGCTCCTGTAGTGGTGCACGCTTGGTGCTGAATAGTATCACAGGACATGTACGTTGTTTTCTGAGTACAGGCTCCCAGCTTCAGGAGACAGATCTAGTATACATCATTTGCTTGACAGTCTTCTTAAGGCTGTGGTCATCTCTGTTGCTGGTGCACCTTTTCCTATCATACTTTCCCCTTCCGGTCAACTGTCCATGATTGTGCTTCGATACAGCACTCTGTGAGCAGCTGGCCCTTTCAGCGATGACCTTTTGTGGCTTACCCAGGTCACCTGTCTTCCTCATGATTGTGGCTGCATGTACTGGACTAGACCAAAAGATACACAGTATTTAAATTGTTTGAATAGTAATTTACTCAGTCTCAAAATAAAATATTCTAATATTTTGAGATACTGAATGTTTTATTTTTATGAGCTGTAAGCCGTAATAATCAAAATCAAAGCAAAAAATGTGTACTGAATCTAGAATATGAGAGTTTCATTTTTTGAATTAAATTATGGGAAAAAAAAAACCTTTCCATGATTTTCAAGTGTTTTGAGATGCACCTGTAAAGAGAGTTTTAGAAAGGGGGTGAGTTTAAGAATAAGCATGGGACAATAGTTTTGTTATTTAATTAAAAAACCTTTTGCTGTGCAGAGTGACTTGGATGAATTACTTCCTTTTCTGTAGAGAGCATATCAGAACTGTGCACCACATCTAAGCTCAGTCTAGTCTGACTAAGCCTTTTGTTGTTTGTCTCATTCTTTGGCAGCCAGATTTTATTTTTGATGAACTGAAAAGCATGTGTTTCTTCATTGGTCAGTGGAGATGAAAACGATCCTGATCATCTCGCACCATTCTGCCATAAAGTGCAGCTGTTCATCCTACATTAACACGTGTGAGAAGCTGATGCTGGCTGACAATTGGAAGAAAAACCCACAGTCAGTTACGCCTTCACAAATGCTGTCCCCACTGCAATAATGCATCTCATTTATGATACATCACTGCAGTGATCATAATGGAGATTTAGAGGTTAGGAATAGAATTACACGTTTTCTGACTTAGTACTAAGATTTAGAGGTTAGGAATAGAATTACATGTTTTCTGAGTTAGTACTAGCAGACAACAGTGAATCATACTGAGCTATCACACTAGCTTTTATGAGTAATGTCAAGCATTTTCAGCTCAGTCATAGTAATCACAGATTTTGCTATAGGGATGTGTAGGACAGTTTCCCATAACCCCCTGGGCAGCAGTTCGCAACTAGCCTAAATTACATGACCCTGCTGACCTCCATCCTAAAAGTCCATTACCACCCAAACCCTCAACTTTGCCTGCAAACTTTGAATTGTAACCCGTGCACACTGGCGGAAACACAATGTGACGATTGTGATTGTATTTTGATTTTGATGGTAAAGTGAAAAAAGATAGCTTCCTCTGAGAATGGGCTAGATTTATGGCCCCTGTCCTGGCCGCTGGCCCCACATCCTCTCTGATCTGCTTTTACACCAATGACCCCTGGACCCTCGAGGTTCATTACAGAGCCCCTGAATGGTCCGGCTGGCCACCAGCCCATCTCACACTGCTTGTTTTCCAATCAAATCACTATATTTAACGGGGACACGAGCCCAGGGCCAAGTCCAAACAGACATCTGTTTCAAATTGTTCCTCGCAATTATTACACACAGAAGTTCTCCCTCCACACCCCCATCCGCACTCCTTGCCCCACTTTGGTCTTTTGTTCGTTGTTGTTTGTTTACAGCAAATCCTCCCCCTCTGGTTTGCTAATGGTCAGAAATGAGAGGGGGGCAGTTGAGGGGTATTCTGGGAAGCATGGTGGTGGTGAGGAGCTGGCTCCTGGAACTGCCATCATAAATACATAGGCAGAGGAGAATGGGAAAACCAGTAGGGCTTTTTGATTGAGCACAAAGCAGGTTTTTCTCTATGAGCACAGGGAACAGCTTTCACACTCAGGGGCTCTGTACTGCTGCCAGCTCACGTCACATCTCCATCAGAATGGTCAGTCAGTAGCTTTTATACCCAGGTGGCAGCAATGATTTATAAACAAGGCTGATCTGATTACAAAGGCAATTATTCTGACAATTATTGGTTTGTTTTGCTTTACATTCTGGTGAAGAATCAATTAAATAAACTAAGACGTGCACTGTATCTGTCGAATGGCTTATTAAATTACAGAAGACTTTCTAGAAACTCAGGTTCATACAAAGATACTGTTTGTGATGTGTGCACAACACTCATGACATTATTATGCATTTAAAACACTATCATCCTCATCAAATCCCTGTTCATTTTTCCCTGGGATAACTGGCTTAGGACCAAAAGGCTATCCCTGGAGACTTTGTTCAAACAGAGGACTTAAAAGAAAAGGTCAGACCAAGATCTCCCAGTTGGTCACTCATAAAGCTGCTTTGTGGCTTTTGAACAGGATGAGGCCTCAGTATTTAAAAGGCTTCAAGTCTGCAGCCGTGCTAGTGGCTCTGTGAGCCTGTACTGGGCTAAATGCTAGCATTAGCATGCTCACAAGTTCTTGGTGACAATGTTGGCATGCTGATATTTTAGAAAGTGTAATGTTTCCAGTGTTACCTGTGTTAGTTTAAGTGTGTTAGCATGCTAACATATTTTTTATAAATCAAATCAAATTTTATTTGTATAGCGCCAAATCACAACAAAAGTCATCTCAGGACACTTTACAAACTAAGGTCTAGACCTTACTGTTATCAATATTATTACATAGGGAAAACCCAACAAATCCCCCTTGAGCAAGCACTTGGCGACAGTGGGGAGGAAAAACTCCCTTTAACGGAAGAAACCTCCGACAGACCCCGGCTCTTGGTGGGCGGCCTTCTGCCTCGACCGGTTGGGGTGAGTGGATAGAGGAGAGACAAAAGAAGAAAAGCAACAAGACACAACAATCAAACACTGATCAGGTCGATGTGGCCGGTGACTGCTCGTCAGAGACATAGAGCTCCAGGGCCAGGGCAACCTGCAGAAAGGTACAGGGAGAGAGA
>NW_018127959.1:483110-486270 GCF_001952655.1 Monopterus albus
GTGTGTGTGTGTGGTGTGTGTGTGTGTGTGTGTGTGTGTGTGTGTGTGTGTGTGTGTGTGTGTGTGTGTGTGTGGTGTCATGATTCGGTTCTGTGTTGCTTCCTGTCAGGCTTTTATTTTGATGCTACGTCCTGTTTTGTTTCACCACAGTTTTGGTCTTTTTACTTTCTTCATCACCCGCATTAGTTTCACCTGCTCATTATAGTTTGCACCGCATCATAAGCAGCCTTCACCCACCAATCCCAGCCAGATTGTTCTAGACGCCACCTCTCACTCTCCAGCATTTTTCGGTTTTGGTACTTTGTGTTTTTGACTCGGCTTGTTCCTCTGACTATTCTGTTCTGCCTTGCCCTCTTGCTTCAGACTGTCACTGTGTATAATTATCGGACTTCCCTTTGGACTACGTATTTGGATTCCTCTGCTGTATGTGTTTGCTGGCTCTGATCTCGGACTGTTTATACCGACCTGTGATTTTTGTGTTTCACCGTGTCTTGTATGGTTTTGTTTAGCGTTAGTTCTCTTATTAAAGAGACGGTTTTGTTTTACATTTCCTTGTCTGGCCTTTTAATTGAGTTCACCCTCAACATTTTTGGCAGCATAACGCGCCGATTCCTGACATGTGGTGTGTGCGTGTGTGTTTGTCTTTATATACTTGTGCGAACCAACCCCTGATGGAACACCTTTCTTGTGTGGACATTTCATTGGTGACTTTCACCAATGCGGTTTTTGTACTATGATGGACTCTAAATCCTGACTGAAAATCCTCAAACAAATCATTCTTGTGCAAGTGGTCACATAACTGCTTTGCAACAGCTTTTTCAAGGATTTTGGAAATAAATGGGAGATTGGATATTGGTCTATAATTAGCTAGGACACCTGGGTCAAGAGTAGGCTTTTTGAGTAGAGGTTTAATTACTGCAACTTTAAAAGCCTGTGGAACATAACCTGTTAATAGAGAGAGGTTAATCAGATCTAGTATGGATGTGTTGATTAGGGGAAAGACGTCTTTGAGCAGCCTGGTTGGGATGGGGTCCAGGAGACATGTTGATGATTTAGATGAAGCAATTGTTGAGGTCAACTCAGAGAGATCTACAGTATAGGGGAGAAGTAGCAGTAAACACTGGGACATGACATGGTGGAGTTTCAATTGGAATTCTGTTAATTACAACTTATTAAAAACTGTAGTAATCAAGCAAAAATACTTACAAATTACTTTCAAATTCAGAGCTTGAAGAACGCACACTAATGCAGAAATGTATGTTTATGGAGTAATCTGTCAGAGTGCTCCTGCCTCTTTGCAAATATGTCAAAAATGTTTGCTTGTTTGCTACATGAATGAACGAATGACACTTTACTATAGAGTCAAGGTCCAAGTTCAAAAACTAAAAAAACAATAAAAAACAACTGACAGTTCAACAAACAGATGTCTGCTATTTGTCTTAAATTTTTGACATAAGTCTCAGTAAAGGGACTAATAAAGGTTCATCTTATCTTATCATATAACCTTTCACACAGTTTACATGTTAATATTACAGCGTGCACTTAACGTTTTTAAAAACTGTTTAGTTCAGATCTGAGACCCTCAAAGAGTCAGGAAGAGCCTACTTCAGGAACAAAATTGCCGCAGAAGAGGATGGTTTTCTGGATATATTATGGTTATACAGATATTCCATGAGTACACAATTAAATGGTTTTGTATTAGTGACTGATGTGGTGATCACTAGTCTCTGATATACATTCACATTAGTCAGGAGTGGTGGGTGGCTGAGAATAGCTGTGCAGCTGTGTGGGATATCTTGGATATTTGAGCTTCTAAGCAGTAATATCCTGCTGACAGCCAAAAGGCTGCTCTTAGTCACCCCCGCCCAGGTAGCTGGGGATGTGTGATAATACTTTGTCACCTATAATGGGACGTTTTGACACTCCAGAGTGCTAAAAGCTGAGATATCAGTGGACTTTAGCACTGTACCTGAGTTTCACTAAAAGCCAAGTAGTGAGTGGGTTTTATTCAGTTGTTTGGTAAAGATGACGCAGTAAACAAAATAAGGTTCTCATCTAGAACTGGATCCAGCCTTTGGTTTCCAATTTGTTTTAATGAGTAAAGATTTTATAGTACAAAGATGCTAAAAGACAGTCCTTTTGAGAAATTTTAAGAAATTGTGCTTTTTACCTTTAGCTTCAAAATTATGAGTGAAGTATTAACTACATATGATACCAATGGTTGCATAGGTGGTGGACAAAATAACAGGAACAACTTTCCCATGCTGAATCTTTGTAATGATGCTTTATATTGTTTAACCTGACTATGGTACTAGAACCACAGATGAATCTTCAAATCCACATAAAAGTATACATACAACATGTACTGTATATATGATGTACTGGTGCCCTGTGTACAGTCCCACACCTTAAACAAACAAGTTAATCATTTAGAACTGGGAATACTGTCTCTCTGTGCAGTTGCTAATCAAAATGCCCGTGTATCAGTGAAAGGCTATCTTTCTTTTATTTTTCAGCTGTATATGCTTTGCATTTTCACTAACAGTTTTCAAGTGTACACCATATAGTTATCTATTTTCAGATGTACTGTGTTATCCTGCAGTTCCAGGCTGTAATTGGTTTCTCTTTAGTCCGTACTGACTGACTGATATAACTTGTCATCCATCACAGTGTTATATTTTCAGTGTTACACTATTGCTGCCTTAAGTGAAGATCATTTAGAAAAGTTTGAACTGCATTACCTCACTCATCTGAGGTTTGTCAGTTTTATTGTGTGGCTCTTGTGTAAAATGCCTATTTATTATGAGGCATTTTGGAACTTTTGTTTTAAAATGTGCTGCATATAAATAAACCTTCACTTGGGTCATTTATGCCACTTGTCACTGTGAGAGGAGACAGTGCTAGCAGTGGCAGAGATCACCTCACTATAGGTACATAAAATGGTTTCAACTAAAAAGGGGTTGCTGGACCCTCAGATGTATGAAGAAACACGCAGGTATATTGATATCTGCAATGTTAGATGAGCGTTGGAACCAACAACAACAGGCATGACCCATGTACGGAATGAGGCAAGTGATTTGTTACAGAAGTTAATAGTTTTTGAGGGACTGGAGCTGGAACTGAACACTATTGGAAATACTGAAAATCATTATCATGAACC
>NW_018127959.1:489305-490253 GCF_001952655.1 Monopterus albus
ATGTCATGGGGTAGGACTGGATAAGTCTGACTTCTTCCTACTCCATTCAAGCATGTACTAGGTATAAGCAAATTGATATCGGATTAGCATTTGTTGGATATGTGTAAAATTATGTGTGTTGACATATCAACTGTCTTTACATGCTTGAAAAAATAAATCAAATCAAATCAAATCAAAAACACTTAGTGTAACCAAGACTACATGAGGACCGTTTCAGTACTAAAACATGCTGAAGGTGCATGAAGCAATGCCTATTTAAAATGTTGTACAAGAATGTTTTCATTAAAAATAATATTTTCATTTGCAGTGTTGAATATAACAGTGAGACGCCACTGCAGTCAGCGACAGATAGACTGAACTGTCAAATTGCCACATATGGACCAACTGCTGTCTTTATGTTAACAAAATTGGGTTATTGTCAAAGGTGATGTCTAGAGAGGGGCAGGATGGCGGTACCTCCACCGTGCTTCAGGTGCCGCCTAATTACTAATTATGTTTAACAATGCAATGCCTGATAATTTGTTGAGTATTTTTCTTGTCAAATCCAACAAAAAGACCAAAGCCAATAACCTGTTAGTCTGTTTCTCTCTCTACTTCCTGACTTCTCATTCTGTGGCTACCAACCCCGACTCCCTGAGTAAACATAAATGTATATTAACAATGGAACATGTGCAACATTGGGATTGAGGAAAATAAGAACAACCCCAGGTTTCTTTTCAGCACTGTAGCCAGGCTGACAAAGAGCCACAGTGCTGTTGAGCTTAACATTCCCTTAGATCTCAGCAGCAATGACTTCATGAGCTTCTTTACAAATAAAATCACAACTATTAGAGAAAAAATTGGTCAGACCACTCCCACAGCTCTCGCAGATGTGCCATCTACTACAATGGCTTTAGAAACATCTGTAAGACCTAATTTATACTTGGACTACTTCTCCCCTATAGATCT
>NW_018127959.1:491034-499949 GCF_001952655.1 Monopterus albus
AATAGTTCCCTAAAAAGCCTCCAGTTAATCCAAAATGCTGCAGTCAGAGTACTGACAGGAACTAGTAAGAGAGATCATATCTCTCCCATGTTAGCTTCTCTCCACTGGCTCCCTGTAAAATTCCGAATAGAATTTAAAATCCTTCTCCTAACATACAAAGCCCTTAATGACAAGGCTCCATCGTATCTTAAAGACCTCGTAGAGCCTTATCATCCTAACAGAGCACTTCGCTCTCAGAGTGCAGGTTTACTTATGGTTCCTAGAATCCACAGAAGTAGAATGGGAGGCAGAGCCTTTAGCTATCAAGCTCCTCTCCTATGGAACCAACTCCCAGTCTCAGTTTGGGAGGCGGACACCCTCTCTACCTTTAAGATTAGACTTAAGATGTTCCTTTTTGATAAAGCTTATAGTTAGGGCTGGATCAGGTGACCCTGAGCCTTCCTTTAGTTATGCTGCTATAGGCCTAGGCTGCTGGGGGGCCCCATGATGCTCTGAGTTTCTCTCCTCTCCTGTTCTTTCCTCTATCCCTATGCTTCTATATGCTACCATTACACATCACTAACTTTGTGTCTCCTCTCTCCTGTAGTGTGTCCTCTCTCTCTCCCTGTACCTTTCTGCAGGTTGCCCTGGCCCTGGAGCTCTATGTCTCTGACGAGCAGTCACCGGCCACATCGACCTGATCAGTGTTTGATTGTTGTGTCTTGTTGCTTTTCTTCTTTTGTCTCTCCTCTATCCACTCACCCCAACCGGTCGAGGCAGAAGGCCGCCCACCAAGAGCCGGGGTCTGTCGGAGGTTTCTTCCGTTAAAGGGAGTTTTTCCTCCCCACTGTCGCCAAGTGCTTGCTCAAGGGGGATTTGTTGGGTTTTCCCTATGTAATAATATTGATAACAGTAAGGTCTAGACCTTAGTTTGTAAAGTGTCCTGAGATGACTTTTGTTGTGATTTGGCGCTATACAAATAAAATTTGATTTGATTTGAACATGAAAGGTGTTGCTCATAGTAATGAACCTAGAGAGGAGACCCTGCCATTACCATTTAGCTGGGGAACAGTGCAGAAGGCCTAAGAAGAGCTAACAAGAGGCTGAATATGAAATGTACATCTAACTGACAAACTCCAAATGAATGTAGATGATGCTCTGTGTCTGCTGGGTGTGAAAATAGGTAATTATTCACTAAAATGTTCATGAACTCAAGAGTAACTTATCACACCAGACTTAAAAGCAATGTTTTGCTTCCTAGCTGAACATTTCAGTCCTGCTTCATCCTCTCTCCAGCTTCACTGATGGGTGTGCTCAAGTGAAAAATGTACCAGAAGCTTAAAAACAGGTACAGTAGGCTACATAGTTTTTACCACAACAGCTGGAAGGTGTAGTTTTACAAGATGATGCTCAAACAGAAGGAAAAATGCATTTAATGGGGAATATGTTCAGCTGAGAATTAAATGTTTGTTTGTTTTTTTTTACTGTAGTTGAGTATTTGTGGTGATGTGGGACTGGATCAAAATAAACTTGTGTTCATGGTAATGGAGTAACATGTCACCCAGTGGGCAAGTTCCTTCATTTCAACATGACCAACAATGTCAGGGTTTGGCAGGTAGGTGGACCCAAATTGGCAGACACAGGACCCAGGAGGAGAACAAAAAAGTTTATTAAACAGAGGAAATGGTTACCAGGGGTTGGAGAGAGAGGGAACAGAGGCAGAACGAGAACTGGATAGGACTGAGGCCGAGCATGCAGGCAATGGGGAACTGGAGATGAAGGCAAGCTGGCAGAGTGAAGCTGGGGATGTGGCAGATGAAGGCTGAAGTAAAGTCAGCAAAGGATGGATGGGAATCCTGGAGCTGGTGGTCAGTGGAGGACTGGGAGTAGAGGAGCAGAGGCCACAGAGGCTTGAACAGGTAGTAGGGGTTAGCCAGACTCTTAATACCACAGGACTAAGGATCACGGGGAACAAGTGACAGAGAGATGACCAGACATTAGGGGAGCAGTCAGAGGAGGGGGTTTCTTATGGAATTCTGGAGTGCCACATAGTGTGCAGGTAAGATGATTACTTAACCAGTGTACTGAGTGAGGGTTTCCACCTTGGGTACAGGGGAAGTAGGCGACGTGCAGAAGAATCTCGGGAAACCGGAGATCAGGTCAAGGGAAGGTTAGCCACTCGAGCAGAGAAAAATCAGAGAGGAGAATCAGTCGGTGAGCAGCTTCCTTGGCGGGAGAACGTGAGGGTGCTGTCTTCCACACACGGAGAGTTGAAGGTGCTGGAAGTAACAGGTGAGTAGCTACTCAGTGGGCGAGCAGGAGTGGTGCTGGCATCCACACACAGGTGAATAGGAGGTTCAGGTAAGCAGCAGCACAAGCCGGACAGGTGATCAGGAAACAGAGGAGCCAGAATAACCTCAGAACTCAACTCAACTCAACTTTATTTATATAGCGCTTTACCACAGCACAGCTGACCAAAGCGCTTAACATACCATACAAATCTAAAATCATCACATAAAAAACTATAAACAATAAAACAAACACTATAACACTACAGACAGAGTCTCATTCCTGGCCAAACGCCAATGAATACAAGTAGGTCTTCAAATAAGACTTAAAAATATACAACGAGGGGGCCTGCCTAATATAAAGTGGCAAAGCATTCCATAGGTTTGGACCCACCACAGCAAAGGCTCTATCCCCCCTTGTTTTACGCCTGGCCCTCGGTGCCTCCAGAAGAAGCTGATCAGCTGATCTAAGGCACCGCGACGGATTATACGGACGCAAAAGTTGCACGAGATAAGATGGTGCCAGCCCATTTAAGGATTTATAAACAAATAAAAGAATCTTAAAACGAACCCTAAAATGCACCGGAAGCCAATGGAGAGATGCCAGCACTGGCATTATGTGGTCCCTCCCCCCAACCAATAACCGAGCAGCAGCATTCTGGACCCTCTGGAGGCAGGCAAGACTCGATTGACTAACTCCAGCATACAGTGCGTTACAGTAATCCATACGAGATGTAATAAACGCATGGATCACTGTCCCTAAATGCTGCCGTAACAAAAAGGGTTTTAGTTTCACTAACTGCCTTAAATAGAAAAATCCAGATTTTACGACCACATTTATCTGGCTCTCCATTTTCAAATCGGAGTCTATTTTAACACCCAAATCAGTGACCAGAAGAATAAAACACATCAGGCTTTGAACACACAGTAGTGTGTGTGGTTTAAAATAATACAAGAAAATGATTTAACCACATCCTACATGCTGGCATCATCTCCAGGATACTATATGCAACACTTATTCCTTCCTTTGAGCAGTGGTCTACCATTCACACAGACCTGCTGAGTGTGCAAAAAGGAACTTGGCAACTGGAGTATTGTGCATTGTGTGCAAGCAAACAATCTATATTTTGTTTTGGGGGTTTTTAGTGCTGTATCAGGTCCCTGTTCCTGCTTCCAGCACTGGGGAGAAGAAGGTGTGACTCTATGATAGTTCTGATGTAGTCAGATGCTAAACTGAAGTCATCAGCTTGGCACCAACATCATCTTTGTTTAATTGATGTACTGTAAAATTGTCTCAGTGCTAAGGGATTCCAGACATATGTGATTTAGGCAAACAGATGTCAGAATATCTGCTTGTGGGTTTGTAAAGTTAAATCCTGAAGCTCAGCCATTCCACTGCCTCTCAGCTGTGCTCATCCTAACTGTAATTCTAGCTGGTATCTCCACTACATAATCACAGTGTTGTGGATGTGAAAATACTAGTCCATTAACATCAGTTACAACTCAGGTCTCCCAGCTCCTAAACAAGGTCAAGGGTTCAGGTTTGAGGTAGGAAAACTCTGGATTATTAGTGTGTTGAAGAACCAAAAATACTGCAATGAGAGGGTTTTCACAGTGTTGGGGTGGAGCTCGGTTCAATGTGGCCTGAAAAAAATGTGAGCAAGCCAAAGAAAACAAACATTAGCAAAAACCAAACTGCCCATGCTCCCTACTGTCTTTGCCCAGTACCCTTTTCTTTGCCACAAAAACAGATGTATCTCTTACCTTTTAATGCATACAGGAAAATTAAATAACTAAGAAAAAACATTTTATTCCAATACCACAGTCTTCAGTTGACACAACTGAAAGCTTTAATAATCAGGAAGCTTTGTGCATACTGACACACCATTCATTTCAAGAGGAAAGTGCACTGGGCGGGGGAGATGAGTGGGTGTTCATTTTTTGTGCCAGTTACAACAGAAAAAGCAAAAGGCTGAAAAGCATAAAAGAGGAGCTCAAAACGTTGCTGACCAAAAGCTAAGACAAGGTCGTCCCCTCCCTGCACTCACTCTCGCTCACATAAGCCTTTAATCAGAAGATCCCCCTGACTTCAATGAAACGATTGCATTCCTCACCAGCTTACTCATGACAAAGCTCTCAGAGCATCTGACCTGCAGTCTGGCTGGCAATAGAGGAAAACCTAGGAGAGGTCACCATCCGGGTTAGGGTCTGACCCTGGACTCCTACTCCCCCGAGGAAGGCCACAATGCTGGCCTTCATCACAGGCATCCCCTGTGCTTTGTGGGAGCTGATCATAATTCTTGTACTTCCAGAGTTTAGTGGGGCACGTTCTGCCCTTGGGCTAGCAGCAGCAGGATGGGCCAGACTCTACTGGAGCAGTAGGTAACCCCTCAGACACGGGTCACGTCCTTCTGATCTCAGTGGGCACACAGCTCAACGCAGGAAGCCTTTGATGAGAAACTGAGCCAAGCCTGTGGAGAAAGGCACAACAGCCCTAGCTAGTGAATCGCTTTATTATGATGACCTGACCTGAAGGGTCAAAGGGCAAATTGTGACACACTCCAATACTTCTTCAAATGCACCAGGCATTTAAATACATTTCAAATAGAATTTTATTTGAATTGAAGTGCTTGCCTTTAGCACTGTACTTGACAGCAGCTGTAGTCTTACTCTCACGTGGCCTCTGATGGCCACAGACTATGAGATTTCAAAGACACAACCAAAGGGTTTGAACAGAAAAAAGGATAGTTTATTTGAAATGTACAAAAGTTATATACACACACTCATACAAACCCACACACTCTGAGCACAGTAAAAGTGAACAGTGGCATACACAAACATTTGAAAGGCTACACAGGAATGCAGCGTAACAACATAATACAACTGAGAAATGTGGAGGGCTAGTTCACTAGTCCTGAACCAGGAGTTCATTTTCAAAGAAGCCAGAGGAGATATGGGGTGCACAGAAGGGTGGGGTGGGGGGTGGTATGAATGTGTTAATTAGAACTGGATCTCTGCTGAGCGCACACTGAGGTACTTGTATATTCTTTTAGAGAATGCTCCTCATGTGCCCTGATAGACTAACACAGAGACATATCCTTGTCCTTTTCAGCCATTTACCTTGTAAGATGGGACCATGGAGCCTCTGAGGTAATCTGATGTTACAGAGCCATCCCTAAGAGCTCAGACCATGATCAAAAAGCACTTCATACCTGTGGACTATAATTTTGTACAACCACATGTTTAAACTAGGGCTATCAAATGCTTAACTTTGCAAATGCAATTAGTCACAAATTTCTGGTTTCAATGATACGATTGCATATTTAATTTCATAAAGAGCCAAACACTTTCAGTCTGTTCAACATATGCAATATTTGTTCAGAATCACAGATAAACATTTCAAAGTGTAACCAAAACTCAGCAATACAAAGCAAGCTGTTCACAACACGTGTTGCTACAATAATACTTCGTTGCTTAATTCTTATGATGAAAGGTAGCTGATTTAAGTGCATATACAATATAAACTGCAATACCGTTTGCAGGTTTTTTTAATAGAAGGCATGTATCATTTCCTCATACACAGTGTTGCTGGGATCACCTCGGTGATGAAGACACTGTAGCTTTGTGATAATTTTTCTGGAGAAAACTGCAAACAGTGTGATAAATGTCCTTCAGAGTCATGTGATAGAGTTTTAAACCTTCTAGCAAATAAAACGTTCACTTTTATTATTCAAACGTTATTTACAGTGTGTGTTCCCGGGTAGCACTGCACACACTGAACTGTGCACATAGAATGCAGGGAAGACACAGACAGATAAAATATTATTAATGTCATTAAAAAACAACAAATGTAGAATTCAGGTGTTCATATCTTACTGTACCTTTGACAGCCCTAGTTTAAAGATCAAAAGTCAAAAGCCATAACTTAAAGCAAGTACCACACAGTAAAATCTATACACAAACATTTTCATGAGAAAATATTATCTGATATCTACATATCATGTCCTTTTCCTGGTATCTCTGTTTCCATGTCATACTCCGATTCCCAACCTTGATGTCCTTAGCAAGGCACAATGTGAACTGATTTCAGTGCACCTCTTTGTAAAGGGCAGTTACACCAGTAAATACTGAATGGCAATTGTTTGTAGATGCATTTATATACCCTGGGCTATCATGTACTTATAGCTAAAAAGTATGGCTTCTTAAGAAATGATGATAGAAAATGGTCCTTAAGCCTAACAATATTTACTATTAATTAAATGCAACATATTATAGTCTGAAGCAAATATTACAAGATAAGCATATTACTATGGACAATGAAAAAACAATGTATGAACTAGCCAGTTCTGCATTGGTCAATCAGTGCTTTCTTGTGTAGTCCTTACACTCCTGGTGTAGAAACAATAAGAATGGATGGATGATGAGGTGTTTGCTTATTGATCTCAGCTTATCATGTTGAGGAACTTACTTTCCTCAGCCAAAGCTGTGAGCATGGAGTTCATGTCACCGATGGCCATGTTGCCAATCCCTGCCGGTACAGACGCAAGAGTGACAGAGTTGCGAGGGGTGGTTAGACGTGAGGAACTCTGGGAAAGGCTCTGCAGAAGGCCAGGGCTCAAGGTGCCTGACATTAGGCTGGAGTGGTCTCCATCATCTAGAATGGTGTCAAAGTCGATCTGGGCATGCTCCGTGCCACCAGATCCACCAGTGGAAGAATCCGCTGTACTGCTGGAGACCTGGTTGACTCCTGGTGAGGCCATGTTGGCTGCTGCGGTGTTGTTGCTGGCATGAGCCTGGTCTGCAGAGGGGGACATTGGGCTATCAAAGCTGACAGAAGCTGGATCAAACATATGAATCTGACCCGTGTAGAGCACAGCAGAGTTTGATTTCTCAGAGTTGCTATTGTGGGCCCCAGTGGGCCTCTTTGGACTCGCCTCAGAGGTGTCATTACCACGGCTGGGGCTCAATTCACTTGACTTGGGTATTCGGCTTGGTTGCATTATACTAGACCCTGTGTGTTGTCTGGCAATAGACTTGGCCTCTGTGGGGGGCCGGGGTTGCAACATTCCTCTGCCTCCATTATGGATATTGTGCTGCTGCTGCTGGGAGAGAACATTGTAATTTTGTTGAGTCACTTGGTTGAGATGAGAATACCCATCAGCCTGTGTCCTTGCTCTGAAACTCTGCAGTTCTGGATCTGCCATGCTGTTCTGGGTAGGTCTCATGCTTGTGCTCCCAGATATAGAATTTGCGACTGCCTCATGGCCAAAGCCTTGCTGAGGACTCATTTGTTCACTAAAGTTCACATTGTTGTATTGCCTCTGCTGCAGATGCTGCTGGTGGGTGGTCAGTCTCTGGCTGCTGTAGTTTGCATACCCCTGCATAGACATATTCTGGCTCATAGGCACGACCTGCTGGTTGCTGCTCAGGCCCTGACCATGCGCCTGAAACGAACCAAAATTGTGCCTCTGCTGAACAAGAACTAGGTTCCCCTTGAGAGGATGCTGCTGTTGTTTGGAGAGTTTGGTTGTAGTATCCACAGTCCCTGAACTCACCTCATTCCACTGCACTGGCATATTATTTTTGTTCATGTTCTGCGAAGGTACTGAGAAGTGCTGCTGGGAGCTACTGGGACCCATCTGGCAGGACTGCTTGTCCTGACTAGACTGAGTCATGGTGGCCTCCACCATGGCCATCCTCCTCTGTGCATAACATGCTGCTGGTGGGGCCATGCCTGCCTGGTAGCCCTGAGTCTGATTGTTGAAATGGTAGTCCACTTGTCCTGCACTTTGACTTGAGGACCCAGAATTCTGGGACCTGAGGTACTGCACAACATCATCTGGAAGCACCATATCATCCTCTCCATTCTGCTCCCCTCCAGTCATCAGCCCATCTACTGCCATGTTCTCCATGGCTACGTTCTCAGAAATGCTAGGTGGTCTGGGGATGAATGGGTAGTGTTGCAGGCTGCCATCAGAGCGTGTGTAGCCCTGCATAGTTAGTGCATGGTGGCATTCTGTAGTTGATGGACCATTCATGGGGTTCATACTGTTCATGCTGTTATAGCGCTGAACCCTGGGAAAGGACAGAGATTCAACTGTGGTACGACGCACTGGGTCACTGGCACGTCGCAGTAGGTTGGTGGGCACCTCATGTGGCATCATGCTCTGAGTACCATATACAATGTCACTGCATCGCCGAGGCAGAGTTCCAGAGGGCGGCTGATGGAACAAATGCGATGAGCCTTCCTGGGAATCACTGTACAGTGCCATGCGGGTCCTCAGGCTCATTCGATCCATATTGGGAAGAGGAGTAGGTGGAGCTCCACCAATGGCAGCAGCATACTTTGCTTTGAGCCGATAATGTTGGGCTGGTGTCAGACTGAGGAGGCTTGGGAGAGCTCCTCCACTTACTCCACTGACACCACCACCTCCACACTGGCTGGCCTCACTAGAGCGGCGAGACAGATCAGTGGAGATGGGGTCATACGAGTCAGCTGAACTGATATTGTTGTGGCGATTAGCACCAAAGTGGGATGCCTCACTGGAGCGACGGCTGGAATAGCAGGGGGAAATACCGGAGGAGCGCCGACTCAAGGTGTAAGCTGAGCTGATGGTGCTGTTAGTACTGTTACGGCGCTCATTCAAC
>NW_018127959.1:499969-503848 GCF_001952655.1 Monopterus albus
TGATGACAGGTCAGCCATGCGCTGGCTAGGGTACAAACCACTTAAGGTACCCATCATGTTGGAGCTCTCCAGCAAGGAACCACCTGGCAGATGGAAGGAATGCCATTACAAAATGACAACAACTAATGACATATTTACAGCTGTAGAGCGAGCATTGCTGTGTATAGCTGTTTTGTGTATTGAACTCAGCCCACTAAAACATAGTAGCATTTATCCATTTTACACCTTCATTACACAGTGAAACACACAGCCTTAACGATGACATTTCCATCAATTCTGCACTTACCGACTGCAGGTATGGGCGGCAGCTTTGTGTTGCTGCGTTGGCCCTGCGGTGGCTGTGGTGCTGAGTTGACCCAGGGGCAGGAGTCCCTTACTGTCTTCAGCCTTTCTTTCTTGATGTTCTCCAGCTTGATAGTGAACCCGCCACCATGACTGGTGGCTTTCCTCAGTTGAAGCCCCACCCCAGCCTGCTGTCCCCCGGCGTGAACAGTGGAGTCAACCATGGGGCACTCATCTGGTGCACTGAGGTCCCCGAAGCTGCCCCCACTGTGCATGGCCATCTCTACCCCACTGTCGTTGTTGTTGGCGCTGCTGAGAGGCGACGGCTCACTGCTACATGACGAGTGGCCACCAGGACTGGACTGATACATCTGGAGGAGGGCAGCAGAGAGGAACACGATGTAAGTGGAATGAATCAAACAACGGCAACTTGACTGTAAGTTATAGTGGTACATCAGTCCATTTTCTCCTGTTTGCATGTACAGTGTGGAGACATGTAAAAACTGTGAAAAAGTGACATTTAAAAGTAGAAATAAATACATTTTAATAATAACAGCTACAGTGTCTTGTCAATTTCAGAGACATTCATTATGTGTGAATGTCACTTTTGGCTTTTTCCCGTTAGGGGTCGCCACAGCGAATCGTCACACTGACGATTCACATGTTGACATTTGGCACGTTTTACGCCGAATGCCCTTCCTGATGCAACCCTGACTCGAACCCAGCGCCCTAACCACTAGTCTATTATTCTTTAACATTAAATAATTACCACACTTTCAAAAATCTGACTTGTGGTGTTTAGTAATAACTATTGTAGGCCTAATGTTCCATCATCTTATTAATTATAGATTAGTTTGATTTATTTACAACAGGAAAACAAATGGATTTTAGATGAATTCTATGAGCAACAATCCCACGGTAACAGTAATTCACACTAGTTTAAACTAAAGTTTAAACTAAAGCTCTTTGTTCAGCCCACATGTTAAAACTGTTCCAGTCTTTGAATAATAATACGACTGACGTTTATCATCAGCTGACAACAGAGTCAACTGCCAGAAAAGTTCTTGACTACATTTGTCTTTGTTCACGAACATGTGTACATCTTACCGACACCATTTGACATCATACAAAAACGCAACAGTGCAGAAACGTACAATCACATTCACACAGCTCCCATGCTGAGTTACCACAACACAGACAGTTTGAGTGCTCACCTCAGTGAAGTCTGTCCATTAGGAAGATAATAAGGAAAAGAGAGAAGTACTAGTAAACATTTAACCTTAGTGCAATGTTAGTGAGAAACAAATAAATCTGTGTCTCTCCCAGTTGATTCCTAAACACACAAAGCCATGCAACAAATGGTCACGTTATTTTATTTTCCTTCAAGCAGCACTCAATTAAATCCCATAGATTAAAGTCAATAACACAATAATATACCTCTGCACAAACTTTTCATGAACTATAAAAAGGTGTGTGTGTGATGCCTTTTTTTAAATGATGTGATCAGGACTCACCACAGAGCTCTCAGTCTTGATAGATTTGACTTGCAGACAGTCTTTCACTCCTCTAGAGGTGCTGTTGGCCTCAGACCTGCTGTCCATGCCTCTCACACTGTGATTGGAATTCGCCTCATTCTCCCCGTTGCCTTTGGGTGGCTGTGGTCTTGGAGGAACATCGCTTCGCTGCTTCTTGGTGACGTGGGCTTCTGGTCCGTGGACTGTCTTAACATGCTTCCTGAGAGAGCTGGGATCTGTGTAGCGCTTGGTACACCCCGGGATTTTACACACATATGGTTTCTGCCAAGAGGGATTTAACACAGTTCTTACTGTGGAAGATTGTGTCTTAACTGCAGATATGGAAGGAAAATAGTACAAACTAAAAAAAGCACATTGTTTTCAGAATGTTCTGTGGAGGCATTACGCAACACCGACAACTTTAATACAACAGAACAATATAGACACAGTAAGTCCATATACAGTAAAAGAGTAATGATACCAAGGGGGATATTTACTAAACCTGTCAGAAATTACTGGCAGGTGCACCAAATATTGGAACATGTCAAGTTTTCAATTTACTGGGTTTTTAACAACACTGCTGATGTAATTGAGCAAAGCCAGTGTTGACCGGAATACACGGCTGCTTAGAGGAACCTGGTACCTGTACTGTGCATGTGTAGACTTTAATATGGTTAAACGGACCAATAAATGTATTTCGGAACTGCAATCATGTAGTCTTCCGCCACTCAAGCCATGATTTCTTTTGTTAAGTAACTGAAGCATGTAAACCCTGTAAAAGTCCTTCACATTCTCTTCTGGCCTGTGATGTGATTTACAAACATCATCTCCTTCCTCAAAAAAGTTCTTAACTCCAAAGAGAACTCGGATGACTAACAGCTGCCACGCTGACAGGAGGCCGTAAACTTCACACCTGCTTTTCTCCTGACGTTAAATCTCAGCTGCAGTTCCCTCTGCAGCAGTGGTGGTAAGTCAGGTCCTGAGAATATCTGTATAAATTAAAAATAATTTCCATTCTCTCCTGCCTTATTTTACAGCCCTGAACGGGAACACCTTAAAACACATATTGCATGAGACCAAATTCAAATTCCTTGGTTTTCTCCCATGCAAAGCCCCACTGTGAATGCTTACTAAATGCTATTTCCATGTTTAGGGCCAAAGACTTTGTCGCACAACCTTAGTAAATATCCCCCTGTGCATGTACAGTCGTTTACACAGGGGATGTCACCGTTTCTCTAATCGCTAATGTCTCTGAACAGTTCCCTCTTGTCTGTGCCTCCTGACACCATACTCCAGATGAGACAAGATCTGAGTTGATAAACATATTAGTACATCCAAACAATTAAATTAAATTACTGGTAAAACTTGTCATCAAGGCTGTGCAGAGCCTGCAAGAACTACACAGGTCAGAGTAGAAGTACTGTATAGTACTGCCAAATATGTTTTTAGGATAGTATTTTCATTTATAGTCAAGACTGATCACTGATTGTGTAGGTGAACGTAGTCAGGTCAAGTCAAACTACATTATATTTATATAGCTCGATATCACAAGCCACAAATTTGTCTCAAGGGGCTTGACAATCTGCACGGCATAGGACACTCTCTGTTCTTGGACGCTCAAATCAGAACTCCCGCCAAAATACCCTTTAAAGAGGGAAAGAATGGGAGAAACCTTAGCGCAATGGACAAGGGATCTGATATACAGTACAATATACAATATAGACAATCAGAACGACAGAATTGTATATAAACAAATATGAAGAACATGATCCAGAAGGACGAGCCACTTCCAGGTGCCTCCAACAAGCCCAATATACCTCATTTGAGTGCGTGCGGTTCTGGTGCTTAGCTCGGTCTGAGGCGTTGGAGAAGGCCTTGTTGCAGCCCTCATGTTCACACACATACGGCTTCTCTCCAGTGTGGGACCTGAGGTGGGTCTTGAGGTTCTCCAGGCGAGAGTAAGCTTTGGAGCAGCCCTCAAACTGCAGACAGACAGACAGACAGAAAGTGAGACTGACTGCCTGAGTGCTGGGTCATTTTGTCTGCAGCTGTTTAGAGAAAAGAGCCAGGCAAAAAAAAAAAA
>NW_018127959.1:503926-519859 GCF_001952655.1 Monopterus albus
CTGCTATACTTTGGTAGAAAGGCCTATTATGTGAAATATTGAAAGTAAGTGTGAGGTGTGGTAGAGCTTTTTGTCTGCTGTGCTTTGCTGTATTTTGCCTTTATATTCATTTGTACTGTACATGCTATAATTTGCTATTCCTTCTGAGCAGTCAGTATTGAACTGAATTGGCTTTGTAATTAAAAGAGAATGAAATTAGAAGTGGGTTATAAAAGTCATTAGATTCTCCCTTAAAAGATGAGATAACAGAGAATTAAATGCACGTGGGATTAGTGCAGACAATATACGGCGTGGTCTTAATAAGGACGCCTGGCCCCCTGCACGTCTACTCGTTTTAATTTCATTCTCATTCTGTCAATCAGGTTTCTTAACCCTCTCCTTCATCATCTGTTTTAAAGCATTCAGAAGCTTTGAAGCCATGCAAACAGGCCCTCAAGTTGATCTGTACTCCGCAAATAAAGGCCTTAGAAAAATCCCCATGATTTATCAGCATGGAAATTATCACTGGTTGTAAGCACAAAGAAAATCACAACTTCTTTTTCTTTACTTTAAGGCAAAGAGAACGGCTGTAGGGTAGACACTGCACAGCTGCTGATGTGGTCGAGGAGTTTCACTGCTAGTTATCCAATGAACCAAAGGGCCAATAACCCAATAATGTAATACAGGTTATACAGCAACAGCCAGGACTCTGAGACGGTAAATGTAGAATGATAATGGGAAGACACACTCAACCCAATTTATATAACTGGGTGCTGAACAATAAAAAAGCTGTCCTGCTTTTCATTATTCTACTGTAAACGTAGAACCAAAAGCCTGCGTTACAAACCGGAGGTGTAGAGTTGAAAAACATGTGCACGCAGGCAGGGAGCGTCACTTCTGACTGCATCATGGGAAATCACTCCAGTGCTTTTGTCTAAAGGTCAGGATATCTCTGCCGTGTTTTTCAGTTTTGACTATTCAGTTTTAATCTGTCTCTTGCAAACCCCCCCACCATTATGGAGGCGCAATACTAAATTCATGGAGTGCAGCAGGGAGCCATGACGTGGGTCATGATCTGTGCTCAGATAGTTAACCACCTAGTTACTAACAGTTCACTACAGTGCTGTGAGGTCCTTACTGTGCATTTATGTGGCTTCTCCCCAGTGTGTCGCCTCATGTGGACCACCAGCATGTACTGAGCCTTGAAGGGCTTCTGCTCCCGGGAACACTCCTCCCAGCGACACACAAACTCCTTCTTCTCACCGTGGATGTGGTCGTTGTTGATGTGCTGAGGAGACAGCAAATCCAATTTAAATCAAGTCAATTATCACAATGTACAGTAACATACACTCAGATGTCAGTTTGTTAGGTACACCCAGCTAAAAATAATGCAGTCTAGGGTAATCCAACAGTCCTGCAATAAATCCTCCTTTATGAAGGTGATAACATTCAGTTTTGTTGAAAATGTTTTAGAGAGGTGTTGATTTAACTTGTCGGTCATTTTGGAGACAGTAGTTTCTGCTACACCTTCATAAAGGAAGCTCTATTGCAAAACTGCTGTATTAGCTGGCATTAGTTTTCACTAGGCGGATCTATTAAACTGAAAACTGAGTGATACAGGGGTATAGATGGAAAAAATGACTAGACAGCAGGTGTGTGTGTGTGTGTGTGTGTGTGTGTGAACCCTAAAACCAAGTCTTAACCCTCAAAAAGCTGTTTCAGAAAGTGAGGACAGGCCAAAATGTCCTCACTCTGTAGCAAAAAAATACCTTTTTTTGGTCCTCACTATGTACAGTAGGAAGGACAAGAACACACACACCATCGCTGTGTTTTCATTCCTTGTGGGGACTTTACATTGACTTCCATTCATTTCCTGTAGACCTGTAACCTTAACCATAACCACTACTTGCCTAACACCTAACCCTAAACCATGTTGCCACCCTAAAATTCTGTGATTTCCTTCTGGTCCCCACAAGGATGGCCGAGTCCCCACAGCGTGATTTTGGATACAGGTTTCGGTCCTCATGATGTTAGTAATACAAAGGCAGGCACACACACATTTCGACGGACAGTACCGTCCATTATGGCTGACAGTTATTGTGCATCCGTCAACAGGAGACAGACACGTTAAAAGCACCCTCTGTTTTTTCAGGCCGTGTGTGTGACTGTTTATGTCAATAAGTTTATCAAGGAAAAGGAACTTCCTCAGATCCCAGTAAAAGTGATCAGGAAGAGGATTTTGTGACTGCCTTGTATTTATCTTCCATTACTTTTAATGGATCAGGAAGTCAGGAACCAATTCCAGCTGACATTGGGCGAGAGGCAGGGTCCACCCTGGCCAGCTCATCAGTCTATCACAAGGGTCACATTTACAACCACACGCACTCACTCTTAGGGGCAATTTAGAGTCGCCACTCAACCTAAGCTGTGTGTCTTTGGACTGTGGGAGGAAGCTGGAGCACCTGGAGAGAACCCGCTCTGCACAGGTCGGACGTGGGCTTGAACCCAGAACCTTCTTGCTGTGAGGCGGCAGGACGAACCACCACCCTAATTAAATGCCTAAGCCTAACCCTTCACCTAAATTTAACCTGAACCCTAAAACCAAGTTTTAACCCTTAAAAAGCTGTTTCAGAAAGCAAGGACCAGCCAAAATGTTCTCACTTTCTACTCTGTGGCAAAAATACTTTTTTGGCCCTCACTATATAACAAGTACAAGAACACACATGCACACACACAATGTTTCTGAAAAGACACACCCTTGAAAACTCTCATCCCATGGACTACATGCGAATATCCACACACCCAGAGGAACCATTTCATTTCCTGAGGCCATCCAGTCCCACAGTGCACCGTTTATGTGGCCACTAGTTCATCGGTGAAAAAGCTCAGTGGCTGAGATTCCGCTGAGATCTATTTTGGGTTTAGGAGGAGAAACAAGCATGTGGCCCAAGTGCTGGCCTCTATTTTCAGGTTACACATGATCCTCAATCTGGGGTCTCTTTAAACAGGATGGCTTTGGTTAAACAGTAGCACGAAAAACACAGGTGTGTGTTTTTGTTTTTTGATAATGTGAGAACCTTGTGTGAAATGCTAGATGTCAAAGGTCAAAGTGTTTATTTGTTGTATGCACAGTTAGGAAACGTGTTTCCCTGTACAATGAAATTCTTACTTTGCTGTCCACATGAATGCCACAAAATACAAATGAAATATAAAGTAGATGAATAAGTAACACAAATCTAAATAGGCAGTAATGTGCTTAGGGAGAGACTGCCAGGGTTTGTTGTTGTTAAAAGATTGGTTATTACCCCTCTGATTTTCTGGCTGGTTTTTATAAAGTTGATAGAAAGCAGAGACCTTTTCAAAACCTTGTGGTAAGGTGAGGATTTAAGAATGTGCTGGTCTCATAATGCCTATCCATACCTGATCAAACCCCCGACCCACTGCTAGTTGACTAGGGAGTCAATCCTGGGACGAGGGCAAAAGTTCTTAAAGGTAAGTCTGGTCCTGACTTATAGCAGCCCTTAGTGACCTGTCCACCACTTCCTGTCAGTCTGTGGGCCTGTAGACCTGACACATGCCCCTCCCACCACTCCTCTGAGATGACTGACATCCAGTCAGAAAGTGGAAAGCAAGAAGAGAAGTTGGCCTGGAAACAGGGGGAGCATTAGGTTCCATAACTCCAGGGCTGCTGGCGTGACGATGGATTTATGGCCAGCTCTCTGGGTTTCAGGGGTTGGGGGTGTTGCTGGGAGTGAGAGGTTAGGGGTCATGGAGCTGAGGGGATTGTGGGGCACAGCTGCGGGACATAGATTTAAATTTGGCAAGAGCCAGCAGGCTCATTAACATCGCATGTGTCAATCCAACAGGAAAGGATCGGTAAGTGGACGCCTTTCTGACTGGACTCAGTCAGCACAGACATAATGAACAGCACAAGAGCTGTTTGAACTTTTGAAAGTTTGAAAATGCAAGATGCAAGAGTTGTGATCTCATAGTTTGAAAAGTACTTTCACTAAACTGAAGAAAGCTACTAATACTGATGACATGACTGTGTCATCTGTTAAAAAAAAGTGGGACATAAGCAGTTATCTTCAAAACTGATTAATCAGCTGATTAGCTTCTTGATTAAGTGCTTAATAGGTTTGTCTATAAAATGTCAGAAAATTGCCTGGTATAATTTCCCACACTCCGAGGTTACGTCTTTAAATGTCTTATTTTGTTCAGCCAACAGCCCAAAGTAACATTATTCCGTTTACCATCACTGTGCCAGAGAAAAGCATCAAATATTGACATTTGACAAACTAGTGAAATTTTGGTTGTTTTTTCCTGCACATTATTAATTTTATGGCAACTGACTAAGTAATGAATCAGCTAATTGTTGCTAATTGTTGCAGCTTTACAGTGAATTCCCAGTTTTCCCTATTAGTTCGCCTCTAATGAGAGAACACCACAGTGGCTGGGATCCAGTAAGTCTCTACAACAGTCACAAGGACACGAAGCCTGATACTCACATGGACGAGCTGGTCCTGGGTGTCATACTCCTGGGTACAGCCCTCCCAGTGGCAGTTGGTCTCATATATGGCTTCAGGCTCCTGTTTGCACTCGTCTTTATCCAGATCCTCACTCAAATCCAGGATCCCTCCGCCATGGTCCTGGAGAAAGGTGACAGCACTCTGTCAAGAGCACTCACAAAGATGTGTGTGTCCATTACAGCATTTAAACGACTAAAACATGCCAACACAGACTGCAGCTGTTAGCTGTGGTCAATGTGGTTGACAAGCCTTAGCAGTTTGCATGTTTCTTATCTTATCTGGGTCTTAATCCTAATGAATTGTTGTTTGCTCTGAATGTGTGACGACATCTCATGTCATTAATTGAAGCTGTATTCATATTTACTGCCTATAATCCATTAGAGACTAATTAATCCTGGCAATTAATAAGGAGCCTATTTTCTCACTGTATGAAGCCAAAGATGTGACGCACACAGCTACTGTACGTTGCAAATATATGCAGTTGATTTAGACTTTTTCCTGAATGTCTACAAATCAAAACAGAAAAATGCAAACACATCATTACACTTTGTTTCTTTGTGTGCTTTTTCCTTCTCTTACCTGAGAGGTTGGTGAGATGGGCACCAGACCTTCTGCTTCCGTCTTCACCTTGGACCTTTTGGTGGTCAGTGGGTTGACTGTGCTGCTCACTGCTGGGTCTCCACTGGCATTCTGAAGCACAGACAAGAACAGAGGCAGGGTCAAACAGATACGTTTTGCACTGTAGCAGATATGAATTTCTAAACCCCTTTTTGAATCAGATGAGGAGGAAATAATATGGTTCTTAATCTTGTCATTCATACTGTGCCAGGACACTGATTAAGCTCAGTCAGTGAATCATTCTGTTAATCCCAACTCACACCCACATGTTCACCTGTTAATTTAATCATTCATTCAAGGGAGCCGCTGAGAAAAATCTGATCACAATAGTAAGTCATAAAGATACAACGCAGTCACATTTGGCTTGGCAGTAATGGTAGCTGGTCTTTTTCTATGCACTGCAGCACACTCAAAGTGCTTTCACACTATTTGGCCATTCACACACCGAGAGCAACTGAGGGTTCAGTGTCTTGCTCAAGGACGCTTCAACATGTGGACCCGAGAAGCCGAGCATCAGACCGCCAATTGTCGGGTTAGAAGACGACCCTTTCTATCTCCTGAGCCACAGCTGCCCCTCAGTCAGCTGCAAAGAGATGTGAGGAGTCCTGGGTGCACCATGCACAACGACCCATAAGTCAGACTAGGACCTGCTGCCGAGACTAAACAGTTTGGACTGCTTTATGATTGCCAAAGCCACAAGAAAATATGAAAGAAGAGGAGTTACTACCCTCGACACAGACTGGGGAGGAGGCAGGGTCAGGGAGGTACAGCAGGGGGCTTGGATGTGCATATTCTGGACATGACACAAAGACAAAGACCCAGAGGGCCTGTTAAAGCTCTAATGGTGACTGAAAGAAAGGAAAACTATCAATGAGTATGTGTGTGATGTATACTGAGGCACACTGGACGGGTTCCAACATTGGAGGGGGGCCTCCTAATCCCACCCAGATGCAGCAGTGAGGCAGCATTACTGGGGGCCTCAGTGATTCATCCACTGACTGGAAACTAGAGGTTAAATATGGTTCTGATCACTGAATGCGTGTTTGTGAATGAATGGAAATGTCTCTGTGTGTGTAAGCATTATGCAAAAAGGCACATATTATTGCACATGCTCCTGGATACATGGATACTGTTGGTGTGTGTCAGCAGACACTGTGCAGAAACAGAGCTAGAGGCAGCTGATGTTGTGTGAGGTGGAGTGATTCACTGAGTGGGAAGTTTACATTACGAGCGGCTGTGATGTATACAGTGGGCTGATAAAGAGAGACAGAGGCGGCAGTGGGAAGGAAGGCAGATGGAAGCAGGAGGGAGCCTCCTGCATATTTCTGACCTGAGACACAATTTACAAAGAATTCATGATAGCTTGTAAATTTTGGCTGCATTTATTGCACAAACCTTCATCCTCAATTCTGAGTTTGTGCTGATTAGTTGAAAACAGAAAATGGACAGAAACGTGAATGAGACTGATGCAGCTGTACAAAAACATCAACTCCTACATCTGCATATTCCACCTACTGTATTAAAATGACACACATGATGGGAGCTGCTCCTGGACACTGGCAGCTCCAGTGCTGACTGACTGGTTAGGGCACAACCAAACAAAATAACCTCCTCTTCAGAAAAAAAACAGCTAACATGAACAGAATGTTAAAATGAATAAGGAAGCTAAATGAAATGACAGTCTTGGTCTGATTAGAAGGCAAACTGCGATAACAGATTTATATGAATCGTCTCCAGTAAATGAATATGAAGTGTTTCTCTACATGTCAATACTGGCATTTTTCCTTTTATACATTACGACTGTTACCACATACATTTATAAGGCTCTGATTGACATTCACGGAGCTTACAGCTGTTCACACTGATCAGAAAACACCAGATCTATTCATGTGTTTGATAGCAAACAGCAGTGCCCTGCACTCCCACATCCATATTAATGGGATCTGAGACAGACTGACGGAGGAGGGGTATATGATCTGTGTAAAGCACAGAAATGCTCCCATTCCTACCTGGTTTGTTTCAGAGTTGGAGCTATTGTGGGAGGTGGACATAGGTGAAGCAGTGAGGGAGTGCTGGCGAGCAGAGAAAGAGGATGGTGACGGCTGAATGAGAGGAGGCGTTTGGCCGAAGGTGTTGAGACCCCTCTGCTGGGACAACAGCTGCTGATACGCCACTGGATTGATGGGATGAGGGAAGCTGAACGAGGGGCTGGGCCAGAAGGAAAAAGAACAGTCTGCTGGATAGTGTTGAAATAAAACTACTGTAAAATCAGTTACAATTCTAATCAATTCCAACTAACTTGCTCCAAATGCCTTGGTTTTACTATAACAGTCCTAGTAGCTGCCAAGTGATGGCATGTCAGCATGTAGCGTGCTAAAAACCACACGGAGTTCAGATGTTGATCTATCATTAACAATGTGATATTATGTGCCGTCTGTTCTTGTTCTACAGTTGAATGAAAAACCAAACTGCTCAGCTGTTATCAGCTGAGGTTTAACAAATGAGAACCCTGAACTGCAAAATGTTTTAGGAGCTTAATGTGTAGTGGCATTTGCTGCTGGAAATGAAATGTGTAATTCCAACTGGTTTTCATGGTTATGATTAGGAGGAGATGAGCATGAGAGCGTTCCCCATAAGGTTTAGACATTAAAGCCGTAGCAGCAGTTGGATTAAAACATCTTAGCTCTTTAAAAAGCTAATCACTGTAACTGGTTATTCTACATCAGATGTCAAAGGGCAGTTAGTGAAGCAGCATTTTTAGGAATTTATCATTTGATCTTAACTCGCTTTACTGGCTAATATTCATAAAAGGGACATGAAGTTGGGTCACAGACACAATCTAAACTTACACTTTCAAGTAAGGCTGCACCTGTTTAGAAATGTGTGTTTGCTTGTGTGTCAGCATCTTCCAGATATGTAGGCAGTAGGCTCCACCTTCATACAGTACCTGATCCCTCCGACTGAAAGGTGCCCATAGGAGCTGCTGGCAGCTGAGCTAGAGCGTGAGTTGTTGATGTAGGCCACTAAAGAGTTGGGTGAGGTGCGTATCATGGTCTGCAGGTCGATGCTGGCATCAGACAGTGGCGAGATGGACAGCGCCCTCTTCCTGCTCAGTCGGGGCGTCAAACGTGGGCTGGAAAAACGTGACACTGGACACAGAGACACAACAGCATCATCTGTTTTTGCACTGCTACCTCAAAGAACAACTTTAAAAAATACTTACTGCTTGTAAATACAGTAAATGTATCTGAAGGCAGCATCAACTGTTGCCATGCTTCATACTGTAGACTCATTAAATCACCACATGGCCTCAACAGCGTTCATCCTGAACCATGTTTGATGCGCCTTCCAGTGGAGGTCGTAGCCATGCTCCACTCTATCTCCTACATCTCCTGCTCTCTCACACATACACAGCTCCCCTGTTTAACATTCGCATCCTCTTATGCATAACGAATCACCCCCAATCATTCTCAGTAATTACGCTGATAGCAATCTCTGTCAGACCACTGTACTTGGGCAAGTTAAATGGAGGCAATTTAAACAAATTGATCTCAGAATACCATTAAAGAAAAAGATCAAGGCTGACTCACAAAGGCAGGGTTCATGGCCTCCTGCTAGACCTGACTGTTGCACGTTTTTCTTATTTTTGCTGAAAAGAGCATAAGAAAATGAAGTGGGAGGTTACTTTCCCATGAACTTGAAGAGAAAGCTATTTATTTTTCCATATGAACTGATAGTCCATCATTTCTGTGTATTTATGTCTGTTAAATTCCTGAGGCATTTCCACTCCCACAGAGACAAAGACAGATCTCCTGCTTTGCTCTGTGAGGGGACAGAGAGCGCAGCCGGGGGTTGGGGGCACATGTGTAATTAGGACTTACAGCAGACATTATGAGAGGCGCGAGAGGCAGGAAACTCATAACAGGTCCATCACGACTCACCTAGGCACATGCACAGGGACCTAACACCCAGACATGTCAGCTCCACTGCGGCCAGTATGTTGGCCATCACCATGTCTGTGCTGGTGGAACTCACAACTCCTTTAAGCCAAATTAATCCAGGAACTGCCACAATCACCATGCCAGACCTACAGCCATAAACCATGGCCCTACTTCCACAATTATTACATTTGGAGGTGGTGAGTTGTAAAGCAGAGGCATATGCACTTAGTTAAAAGGCCCCAGGAACTTGAGACAGCAGACAACAGTAGTTGGGGGGCTGAAAAAAAAAACCCCAAACCAGACGGGTGGAAATGATAGAGACGTATGAAAGAGCTGGTAAAAACAACAAACGGTACTCAGGAATGTGCCTCTTTAGAGCTAATAAATGTGTCATCTTTCATTGGCCACATAGAGGAGTGGGAATGGAGTAAAGGAGGGAGATGGTAGAGCAGACGCTGAACAAACATACAGGGTGGAGAGTCTGGCAATCCTCTTCTTGGGGATACAGTATGTTGTCACAACTGAGGAGTTGATTCTAATAAGCTATGCATTGCTCCATATTGCTGACTGTTTTTACCATCGTACCTGCTGCTGTTGGTCTTTTGCACTCCTGCCCATGTGCATCTCAATCTCACAACCATCTCACAACCATCTTGTTATTATTAGCACTACTGTCACCGATTGTACAGGGTTTGAGTCATAGTCTATTAGGTTGTACTGTTTAGTTTTATCCTAATCACTTTGACTTAGTTTTCTTCTTCTTTTTATTCTATTTTACTCTACTTTTATTCTATTTTAGTTTCCTCAATAGTATGGCATTCAATACTAGGTGAGAGAGAAACGGTATTTCAATTTTCTGTATGTCCTGCACATAAAGTGAACTGACAATAAAAATCTTTGATCTTGATATGGGTTGCACAGCTGATTGGAAGGTGAACTTGCTGCATTGCCAACAGATATGATGGCAGTTAATTGTATTAATATCCCCTTTGTAGAGCTAAAAACAGGCCTCACAAGCTGGTGGCCTGGTAGACCGGTGCCTGTCTCACCATGTGGACACCGTGTCCAAAACACTGCTCTCTACCACTGTCTTCAAACCATCCCCTCAATCTATACATCTGCTTCAGCTCAGAAGAATTCTCAGTGCTGGCAACAACAAAGCTGAGATATTCAGAATGTTCGCTCTTCTAAAGCTACAGAGCGGGCAAGCTAGTTTTTTTTAATGATCGGCCTTGATGTCCTTGGACTAACCTAATTTTACCGGAAATAAATTTCACAAACACATGAGCATACACAGCTCTCACTACTTGGTAAAGGCGTGCTTTATAGGTGGTGGGTCTAAGTGAAAGGATTCTGGCAGGGAGTGAGAAAACAGACGTTGCACAGGCAGTGATGGTGGGACAATGTGTGGTAATATGGCATGTGAATGTACGAGTCTGTGTCTGTGAGTGTAGCATTGCTACAGCATATGGGACAGCATCAAGGGCTGGCTGCAATTGTGGGATATTTACATAAAGAGTCATAATTATAGGTCCTGTGGAAGTCAGAAGTTTACATGGACATAGGTTGATGTCATTAAAACAGATTGTTTTTAAACCACTCCACAGATGTCATGTTAACAAATGCTCTTTTTGGCAAGTCGGTTAGGACGTGTACTTTATGCATTTCACAAGTATTTTTCCAACACTTGTTTACAGATAGATTATTTGACTTATAATTCACTAGATCCCAATTCCAGTGGGTCAGAAGTTTACACCCACTCAGTCGACTGGGCCTTTAAACAGCTTGGAACAGCTTGGAACATTCCAGAAAGTGATGTCATGGCTTTAGAAGCTTCTGATTGGCTAGTTGACATCATTTGAGTCAGTATGAGGTGCAGCTGTGGGTGTGTTTTAAAACCAACCTTCAAACTCGCTACCTCTTCGTTTGACATCATGGGAAAATCTAAAGAAATCAACCAAGACCTCAGAAAAAAATGTGGACCACCACAAGTCTGGTTCATCCTTGGGGGCAATTTCTAAACACCTGAAGGTTCCACGTTCATCTGTGCAAACAATACTAGGCAAATATAAACACCAAGGGACAACGCAGCCATCATACTGCTCAGGAAGGAGACATGTTCTGTCTCCTAAAGACAAACGTACTTAAGTCAGAACAGTACAAATCGATCCCAGAACAACAACAGAGGACTTGGTGAAGACACAGGAGGAAACAGGTACCAAAGTATCTGTATCCACAGTAAAACGAGTCCTATATCGACATAACCTGAAAGACTGCTCAGCGAGAAAGAAGCCACTGCTCCCAGAACGACATAAAAAGGCAGACTACGGTTTCCAGCTGCACATGGGAACAAAGTTTCAAGATTCACAATTCAAGATTTTTATTTGCCATTTATGCATAAACACACGGTCTAGGCATATAGGAATTCTTGTGCAGGGCTCTCCTGGAGTCAAGTCAAGAGTTTAAAGCTAAAAGAACAAACACCTTGTGTGAATATAAGATCACCCAACAATACAAAAGAATACAAAATACAAAAAGTAAGAATGCCCAAAAATACAAAATAGTTGATAAAATTGTGGATACAGGAATAAGATAGCAGGTAAAATGGGGAGTTTTAAATATTGCACATAGTATAATTGTATATGGACCTGTACTTAGTAGGGTACTGAGGGGCTATTGCACAGGTTTTTCACATTTTTGTATTTGCCATCAGTCTTACTGCGGCAGGGAAAAGGCTGTTGTAAAGTTTTGTTCTGTGTGTGATGATACCGAGACTGGTTTCGCCTTGAGCCATTTGGTGTAAACCGGCCTGAGCCGGATTGCTAGGTGGTCAGATCTACCAAAATGAAGCTTAGGCCTTACTTTTTGGAGAAATGTCCTCTGGTCTGATAAAACAAATTGAACTGTTTGGCCATAATGACCATCATTATGTCTGGAGGAAAAAGGGGGAGGCTTGCAAGCTGAAGAAGGAGATAAAGTTCCATCCTTTCCCTTTCTGTTATTCCATTCACAAACTTTTAGAGAGGTATGAAATGGATGAGTAGAGTTTCTAAACTAGTAGCTACAGTAGCTAACTGTGCACACACAACTACAAACACAGGATATGCTGATGGCAGTCACAAACTAGAGGGTGAGATGTTATTACACCACTGCTGAAAACTCCAAAGCTCTTAAAAGAGCAGTGCTAAAGTATGGAGCGAGAGCACAGTGGTTTTACAGGCCGTCATGTGTTAAAAACAAAGTAGACACTGCAGAGGAGCTGATTACCAGTTCTCTAATGCCCTGCACTGTCTACTGGGTTCTAAAATGTAAAAATCATCTATGTTTATTTACTTTGGGGGGCAAATTCAGTCAGCAAAAACCCCACGTCCTGAGCAGCTGCCCACTGTGGATAATCTTTGGCTTGTCCACCTTGACCCTGTTCAGGATGAAACGGGAGCTGCTCTATGCCAGGCACCTCCACCGCGGCACCACAGCTTGAGTTTGTGCCAGCAGGGTCCCACTCTTCGGCATCTTTAGCCAACCTAGACACCCCCTGGGCCAACCGGAGGGGGGGGTGTTTATTTTCCCTGCTAAATCTCACTAATACTAACACTGTGAATTTTATTAGCGAGGGAGTTCACATTGAATCCTGTTTGAGCCCCCAGCGTCCAGCCCAAAGCCTCCGTTGTGTTTGTCAGTGTGTTTATGCACACACTTCCATCCATGTGCTCATGAACCAAGATATAGTTAAGTGTTTGTGTAAGCTGTCGAGGGGAACCGGACCCCTTCTCCCAGCCCTCTCTCCTCACCACCACATCGGTGCACAGATCTATCTCCATCTCTCCTTCTGCTTCATCATCAGTAAAAGCTGTTTTTCCTCAGGATGGCAGACATTTACTTTGGCCACTGCTTTTGTCGTAGGCGCTCCAACACTTTCCCGCAAGCCACTGATATTTCTCTGCCCACCCACCCCTTACATACTGTACCTTCTCACTCATATACAAACAAAACTGCTTCCCAATGTGAAATACCTGAATGTGATTTTATTTACACTTACAGTAGTGGTGGTATAAAAATGCTAATTTGAGCATGCCTAAATGATTTTGAATCATGGAATTAGTGTTTCTCTGTCTTACTTCTATTGGAGCTCAGAGACTAAGACTTACTGTGGAACACGTTTTGGTACCCCGGTGACCTGGTCTATCCTCTGCCCTGCCAAAGTAGGTGGACATGCTTCTGTGATGGGGAAAAAATGCCACACTGTACACTGATCCTGGAATGAATCCTCCTTTGCTGACATCCTTCATATGGAGAACATTTTCCTGACACCAGAATTTTACAAGCCCTGGGGATGTCTACTGTGTTTTCACATAGAAAACAGCTTCAGCACCTTCAAAATAAGTACAAACATTATGTACAGTATTTTAGTTTTCCTGGAAACAAGTATCAGCATCTTGAAACAGCTCTCAAACGTGATTCCACAGGCAAATGTTGAAAGTAAAAATGTAATACTAGATTTGATGACTTGCTGTGGAACCTTTTTAAAAATGTGTCTTGGGATGAACATGTATTTTGTTGCTTTGACCCAGTCTGCTCTTCTCAGTCTCCGTGTCCCTTTCACCAGATAAGAACAGTGAGTAATGTGTGAAAAACACCCCATAGACACCCAACACTGACTTCTAGGAGCAGCTACGTGTTTCAGCAATGCCTTTAAAGCCGTTGGTAAGACCGTGTTTCTCTAGCAGTCCTGTCCATCACACTGTCATATAGCAATGTAGGAGGAAAAGCAGCACATGGATTTTGTGACACAATAACAACCCAACAATTATTTTGCTGAACAGGTTTGTTTTAAAGGATAAGACCAGTCCCTTTCTATATCAATGGTATTTCAGCAAACTCCACACAGAGACTAAAACCGACAGTGACTTGCCTCTACTCACGGATCAGCTTGTTCACCTGTGCAATAGACCCCCCCGTTGTTGTTCACCAACACATCAGTCTCTGGGTGACATGTTGTTTCATAATGAAACTCCAGACCCGACCATGTTGCCACAGAGGCTCCGAGCAGCTGTAATTTCCCGAAGTTAGCATGAGTCAGAGTCAACGCACACACACAAGATTCTCTCAGCTCCGTTTACAGTCTGCTAGCTCCTCATACTCAGGTCTGGAGTTTCACTAATGAGGAAACCCAGTGCAGCGGTGTGTTTCACTGATGTGTTTTTAATCCTTTTGGACAACAATGGAATCTATGGCACAGACAGTAAAGCTAATCCAGGACTAACACAGTGACAGACATTACCCATGAGAAGAGGCAAATCCTTGTCAGTTTTAGTCTCTGTATGGAAATTACTGAAAATACTGTTAATACAGAAAATAACCAGCCTTATCCTTTAACTAGGGACCTGAAAATCATCAAAGTCTGTGGCAGCCTGTAGTTATGGCACTTAAAACAACAACAAGTCCTGTCTTCCCCTGTAGTTATGGCACTTAAAACAACAAGTCCTGTCTTCATCACGTATTAGAGAGATATTCCTGTGTTTAAGTGTCTGGCTTGAGGTGTGCCCAACCGTAAAACCTAAAATTCACAAGTGGACCAGTAAGACCTACAGCCCTGACTAAAACCTGTTACTGATGCATTTGTCCACAGCTTTTCCACCAGCAAACTTCTCACAGCAGTGTTCAGTGTTCCTCTGAGGTGGGCAAGAACCATACTATGGGTTCACTGAGGGCTCCTAGTTCTTGCGGTGGGTCTGCTGGATATTAGTGCATACATTGATTTTCATTATAGGTTTAACCTGCGCTGCCATCCAAAACTAACATTAGGGGATGAAGAAAACATTTGCCACCTCTGCTACTCCTCCTCCTCCCATGCTGTGGCAGTAAATAAGGTCTTTGATTCAGGCTGATGCTGCCCGTGTTGACCATTAGTTGGCCGCCTCAGTCAATATGGGCCCTGTGTTTTGAGGTTGCAATGGAAGAGCCTCCAGACGAACCTGACCACATAACTCCTCTCATCGTAGGACACTTAAGAAAAGCTGCTGGGATGGTGGCAGCAAGTGTGAACGCTGTGTTAAGAGCAGGCAATGGGAGTGAGGGAGGTGGGGGTTTGGCTATTTGGGCAACCGACTTCCTCAAACAAGTGTGGGCAAGCCAGCCAGGTGGTGGTCACCGGTGTGCTTGGAGGTAGAGAAGAAAAGAAGAGAGGAGCAGGGAGGAGAAGGAGGTGGACTACAGTTTCTGCAAGGCCACTTTCCACTTTTTCTCTCATTGTTGTGTTTTTCTATCTGTGCTTGAGGATGCTTGCATTAGACTCATGTGGTGACCTTGGAGAGAGAGAGAGAGAGAGAGAGAGAGAGAGAGAGAGGCACTGCAGCAATGAATGCAGTAGGACAGTTTTTTTCTGGAGGGGTGGTTGGACACGAAGTAAGAAAGAAGGCTGCTGGATAGGAGTGAGCATCAATGCCAAAGGGAGTATTTGATTATCAGCTATTGAAAAGGTTGACTTTCAGAGACAGTTTTCCATTTTGTGTGCTTTCTATTCCCCATTCATAAAGGCTAAAGGTTTCTTGGATGCTTTGTCCCTCTGTGGCTCTCAGTAAACTCTATGACGTCATCAACGCGCTAGAGACAGCTCACCCAGATGCTGTATTTATCGCTGCAGGCGACTTTAACCAGTGCAATTTAAAGACTGTACTTCCCAAATATTACCAACATGTGAACATTCCCACTCGGGCCAAGAACACTCTGGATCATGTTTACAGTAACATACGTGGTGCATACAGGGCTGCACCCCGCCCCCACCTTGGACGCTCAGACCACATTTCTTTGTTCCTGTATCCATCTTACAGACAAAGACTGAAACAAACAAACCCTGTCACCAAACA
>NW_018127959.1:521446-559956 GCF_001952655.1 Monopterus albus
TTTGTGTTACTTATTTATCTACTTTATATTTCATTAGTATTTTGTGGCATTCATGTGGACGGCAAAGTAAGAATTTCATTGTTCAGGGAAACATGTTTCCTAACTGTGCATATGACAAATAAACACTTTGACCTTGACCTTGAAATCAAATGTCTGTTCTGGTCCCTGACCGTACTGATTTTGATAGAGGGCCGAGGCTGGAAGTACAGGCTGGTCTCTATTGCTTCCTGGCATTAAGTGGACTGTGCAAGCACAGGGCTTAACAAGAAAAGGTTCTGTGCCTGAAAAGTGTTCAGGGGTTATGAGAAAGAATGTAGCTAAAGGAGGTTAATGAAATAAAGAAATTAACTGAAAATGAGCATGTTTATTACCTCAACTGAAATAATGTGTGACTTTAGGTGTTGATGACAACTGAACATTATTGGATACTTAGCTTATCCTATTGCCTATCCATTATCTACTGTACATCACTTATCCTGAAGAGAATCGTGAGGGGGCTGGAGCCACTCCCAGTCGACCCTGGGTGAGAGGCATAGTCCACCCTGGACAGATCGCCAGCCTATCACGGGGCTGACACATAGAAACAGACAACCACTCACACCTACGGGCAATTTAGTCACCGATCAACCCAAGCTGCAAGTTGTTGCATTGTGTGAGGAAGCCAGAGTACCCGGGGAGAACCCATGCAGGCACAGGGAGAACATGCACACTCTACAGAGAAAGGCCCGGTTGGCGGAGAGGTTCAAACCTCTAATATTGTTGCTTTGAGGTAACAGTGCTAACCACTACACCACTGTGCTGCCCCAAATGGAAGATATTAGTGATATTTTAGTGGCATAAGATGCTAAAACATAGCCTAGCCAGCTGTATAGGCTACAGGCCAGATGGATGACAGTTGTGGCTATGCATGGATTACTGAACAGACTGAAAAAGCAACGGCCCAGGGCCCCTGGAGCCTGCATGCAAAATATCAAAGAAAGGGGCAGAAACACAAAACAACCACATACAGATGCTAAAATGTCTATAAAGAAATGCAAAATAAATAAAAAGAGATACAAAATGTGCTAAAGTGGCGCTAAACATCTACAAGTACTAAAAATAAATGTCTTGCTTATATGTCTGATGGTGGAGATGGTGGGGTCTATACCCGGGGCTGTTGTGTCACAATCTGTCCGTGGCTGTGGGAAAACAGCACATACCAGTTTCAGAGAGACAAGAACAACACATCTGATCATTTCTAAATGGAATCCTCACGTTACCCTCAGAGGTTCAAATTGAGCAAAAGTGCATCATCTACTCACCCTTTCCTCAGTTGGAAACTGCAGTGTGATAATTGTACCAAAGTCCAACCACATCTTTCAAAGCCATAAGGCAGAGGTTCCCAAATCTCTACGTACCAAACCAGATTTTCTGAGTACCACTTCTCACTGCAGATAACAAGGAAGAGCCACCCCTAACCACTACTGCTGCTACTACTCAGGCCCGGCACCAGGATGAAAGGCTAACTAACAACAACATAAGGTTAGTTTTTCATAATCAAAAACACATTTGTTAATCTGAGCACGAACAAAAATCACTCTGTTGAAACAGCTGTTTGCGCTTGCAGCTGGCGCGTTTTCTCCCTCTCCCTCTCCATGACTGTCCCTGTTGTTCCCTTCTGGCTATGAATTGCCACAATCGGGGGAATGGAATTAGGGCCCAGATTTCTATTTACAGCCATAAAAACCAAGCAGGCTAAGAAATCAAGTCAAAGCCCACGTTTCTGTTTGAGATCAAGCTGCCTCCTTTTGTTCAGCATAGAAGTCTCATCATTGTTTTTACATTCATTCTGATACGTCACCTTTTTTACGTCAAGCTTAAGGCACTTGTTGCACCTAAGTGTTGGTATCCTTGGTAATGATGATAACAAATAAAACAGACAATGTGCAGCCACTTTTCCCACAGTTGTGATTTTGACTGGTCTCAAGATAATATCCAGAGTCCACTTTGTCTGAGACGGTGACAAGACTGAGTAAAAATGTGGTCGATTCCGAGGTGAGACCAAAACCTTGAACATGTGGTTTTGAGACCAAGACTGATCTTCAGTACTACAACACTAGTTTAAAAAGCTCCACTAGCTTGGACGTCTATGAAAAGGAGGGATAAGAGGATGGTATCAACATGTCCAGTGCTGAGAACAAACGGCTGGATGGCCGTTAACGCTGACTGTTACTCTTGTACCAGGAACAAAGGACATACTTTAATAAAACCTGGTTTATGTGTAGTTTAGCCAAAACTCTTTGCAAACCACTGCTTGTTGTCCAGAGGTAGTTTTAGAAGCACCACTTCATAAACACTACTGCAAGTGGGCTGTGCAGCAAGACCACCGGCGTGATACTGATTCACATATTATAATGTTCCTATGACAAATAGTAAATTATAACTGCACATTTTATGCCAGAATCTAAAGTCATACATAGTTCAAGTACAGGAAAAGATCTTAATCTGTATTTTTGTCAGTAAACAAAAGCAAGGACTCTTCTGCTCACCATCCACAGGGCTGATGTAATCAGGTAGATGAGCTGCAGCGGCTGGCGCCGGCGCCGGCTCCGCTCTGCATCAGCAGGTCACTGTAGGGACTTCGCTGGCTGGCGCTGGCCATCAGGTGGTAGTACTCTGTGGGGTTGGCCCCCGGTGGAGGAGGAGGAAGACTAAATAGAGCACGGTCCTTCAAGTGTTCATGGGTCACTGTAGCAGAACAGAGGAGGCAAAGGACACCAGGTTCAACTTTTTTCTGCTTCATATAAATGCAAAGAAGCTTCAGTGTCTTCTTTTCCTACAATACAATATCACAGAAATGACCAATCAGCTGAGAACAGAGGTCATAATAATATACTAAACACATTATGACCAGTCACTGGGCTGAGCAGAGTACATTTTCATTTTATTGTCTCTGTAATGCAGTAACATCACTTGGCATACACCTTGACAGCACCACAAAAACCAAGACAAGAACAGTAAGGATGCAAGTAGGACTCAGCAGAGGAGATGAGTGGCCTGCTTTACAGATTTGTGCTTGCGTGCATACCCTGGGGCAGGAGGCCTTTGATAAAAAATCTCTGATGTCTTTGAGGCTTTCTGGGTTATAGAAAAACATCTCTAGGGAGGAAAGGAAGCAGGGGGAGGGATGCAGCAGGGCGGGGGGGTGGATTACAGTGGGAAGGAACACCACATTCCTGCATTTCTCTAGTGTTGTGTGTGCATTAAGTTTGACATGCTGAAGTCATGCACAGAGTGCAGGTGCACATAGACACACACACTCATAATGCTAAGGTAACTGTAAATGCTGCACGTGCAAAGGTAATACTGACACACAATGTGTTCACACCTGCACTTGGTAAAGCCACATTTAAAAGTGTCAGAAACAATAAGAGTGAAGAGATGGACTGCTTTCCTTCCCTCTGTGTCTTACTGTGTCTGTGGCCCCCTTTCCTCCATCTCCTTTTCCCAGTAAGTATGGGTGTGGGCCGATGTTGGATTAATACGCATGCTGATGGAAACAGGGTGGGAGTGGGGGTTGGTAAAACCAGGTAGGGGCCAAGTGGAGGGATTGGGAAAGCAAAACCACAACCTCCCCCACCCTCTGCGTACACAGACACATACACAGAAAAGCACATATAAACCAAAAATCAGAGTCCGTCAGGACCTGTTAGGCCATGGTATTGGTAACAGTGCACAGTGCACAGTGCACAGTATGTGCTGCTGCGGCAGCCATCCAGGCATATTGCTTTGATTTCTCCATGGCTGCCAGATCATGTTACCGCTACCACAGAATAGTGTCTGAGTGTTTGTGTGTCACTGATGAACATATGATGAGAGTAAGCAGCTACACTCCCACTGATCCCAATAAAACCTGACCAAAAACTACAGCAATAAAAGTGGGGTGGGGTGGGGGGGGTGGGGGATGTCCAAAGACAGTTCCTACTTTTCCAGATTTAGTCCCTCGCTCACTCATTCTCTACTCCCTATGATGATATGGCAGAAGTGAATTGGGATTATTGACACTGATTAATCAGGTGTGATGCTGAAGTGTCATTTGCTACAAAATGCACTGAATTGTGTCTTTGTTAACAAAAAGCTGTGCACATGTTATTTACACTATATGTTCTGACTGTGGGCACAGTATACTGCATACCTTTCATGCTCCAGTGAAGTAACAGAAGGCACATATAGTGCACTACAAGGTAAATATGAGGTGATTTCATACAGTGTCTACGGCAGGACCAGCATCTGTGTGGGGTTCAGTTAGGCACTGTGATACTGGAGCCATATGCTAACAGCAGTGAAAATGTTACTATGAACCAGTACAATGTTAGTTTGTATTTAATTTGTTTATTCTGATTGTGCCAATGTAAAACATTCTAAATAAAATGTGCTTCATAAACAATGATATTTGATTTTCTTGTAAATCTTCTGTGACAGCAAAAAAGCAGTGAGAAGCAAATCACGGTTACCATGACAAAGGCTGACCTTAATGTCGTTTTGCAGGTATTAGACAAATGTTTTACCTCACCAAGGTTATCATAATTCATTCTGAGGGAAACATGTCTGTCAGATTTTACAGTAATCCATCCACTATTTGTCAAGACATTTCAGTCCAAATCACAACCTCACTGTGACACTACAGGAACATTCAGGTGACCAGTAAAGCCAGTAGGATTCTGTCTGCACAACGTTCATGCTGAACTACCCAGCAGGTGTTCACAGGGACAGCGCTAGCACAGCTAAAAAGTGGATGCTTCTGCATTGTCCCAGGGAGTCAAACACGCAGTAGGGATGTTAGTGATTGAGCGATTAATTGACGTTAATAATTTTTATTGCTATATTTATTGCTGTGGCATGTTGTTGCACCACTAGGTGGTGCTCCTAACTATTTAATAAGATGGAGTTACGTGTGTTTGCACACTATAAAACAAACACACCTCCTTGCCATCCAGGAACAAAAAGTATGATAGCATGGTTTCTGTGCTCGCTTCTGTGGCAGTTGTGTTGATGAACACAGCAGAGTTGTGCCGGGCCACTGTTTGATTTAGCAAACCACCTGAGTGTAGGCAGGGTGTCTCCGTTGCTACTGGAGAATTCAGGACAAGCAGCACTCTAAACATGCTCTGAGCATAATCAACACAAAAGCGATGGACAGTAATTAATACTGTCCTGTTTTGAGTATGGATGTATTTTAATGGCGGCAGTAAATGTTGAAACATTTCCTAGACTGATAAAGTTGGAGCAGAGGTGCCTTCCCAGGAACATCTGTCTCAGCTGAGCAGGTGCAACCACACTAACGTTAGCTACAGTCAACAATGCACAAATCTTATTGTCTTAAATAAATTTGAACTATTGTATTGTAAAATCGTACCTAGTATGTCACATAAAACCACCTGACTCTGCTGCGGGGAGACGGGGGTCACATGCCTCATTTTTATTAAATAACAGAACAGGTTGTTTACTGCTGAAGGCCCTTTGATAAAGGAACAATGAGTCAGAGTTTAGTTTTAATTGCTAGATAGTGTATGTCCAACATATTTAGTCAGATCTAGCGTATGTTCTCCGGCAATGCCTAAAAGTTGAGCAGCATTGTTTCATCCTTTGGTTTTTGTCTGACCGATTGGTGAAAATCAGGGGTAGAAGCTCAGCAAATGAATATTATATGTCGTTTAACTTGGAATTCAAGTAACTTGGTGTTTACTTGTTTTTTAAATTTCTAATGTGCTCTGATTTAGCAGCAAATATACAGTAGAGTAAGTCAGGTCAGTGGCTAAGAAAGGGATTATTATGGAAAAAGAGCACTGCAGTTCAGAGATATTCTACACTCTGAACTCAAGAGCACTGCAGTTCAGAGATATTCTAGAAATACTGTAGGTAACGTTGTGCACTTACCTGCCAGACACTGCAGGTCTGACTAGATTAGATTAATTAAATGAGTACATATATAAAAGCAGACAGACTTTCACAAACAACTGGGAACACATGCCTGGCACCAGGTATTCCTAGGTTGACACGTGCTTTACTGAGCTCTGTGGTTCTACAGGTGTCTCCTCCATTTGGTAACGTACCTCCCTGCCAATTTACCAGTGACAGCATCTCCTCTGCATTACTTCTCTTGAAAGGTGAGGAGGTGTTACTTGCCAGCAGCGTGTGCTCTGTGATTTACTAGTGTCGGGTGCAGGCCTGTTGTTTGAACGGGGGTGGCGAGGACAGGCCTGTCATCAGGGGAACTCAGTAGATCATCTGCTCAGTGTATTTGCGTTTGTTCTAATGTCCATGTCTTCCCCATGGTTGCCCCACGACCAAAATTCTCCTTCTACACTACACTGAGATGTTGAGTTACAGATTCACTACTGAGATGACAGCGTCCTCACCCGACGGTGAGAATACTGTACACTATGTGGGTTACACAAGGGTTAAAGAGTAAGAAACATGAGCTGTGACTTTGACACAGGCTGATGTCACAACATGGACACAGCATCTGCTACAGCTGTGTAATTGGTAAAGAAGAAGAGGAGGAGAGATTTAAAAAGGAAGATGTAGAAGAGTCTGTTGGCAAGGGGAAGGACAGCATTTTTTAGTTTTTGAGGTAACAACATTGATTGGTGGAGACAGATTCTGTCATAACGACGTTCAGGGGAAACCAAAACCATCAACCCATGGAGGCTGGATTCCAAATCACACTGCAAATCAAAGTGAAAAATTGAAATTATAGGCTCATCCAAGTTGAGTGACCTTCATCACAGCAGCCCATAATGTGACTCAGAAGTGTGTGTGACCCCCGTGTGCCTGTGTGCACTCCCGGCAACGTCTGGGCTGCTCCTGGGCTGAATGGATGTGAGATGTAGTGGTACGATGCTGGAGTGTGGGGTAAATCTCACCTTCAGCAGGGCTCAGTCCTCGGGCAGCTGAGATCATGGAGAGGGTGGGGCTGCCATGTACTGATCGCAGGTAGTGCTCCATGTGAGGGCTGACGTAAGGATGCGGTGGGCTGAATGGTGACTCAGCTGTCCCAGGCGTGGCGTGGGGAGATAGACGGATCAGGGGAATATCTGAGATGACTGGACTGCCTGACAGTCCTGGAGGTCTATAGAGAGGCAGTGCAAAATGAACCAAAATGTTAATAAATAGTACAAGGAGGAAGGTAAAGAGCTACGGTGAACATAAAAAAGGGGGGTGGGGAGCCTGTGTTCATTTGATTACCTGTATAGTTCAGTTATAATCATGAGTGATCTTCACTGGAATGTTCATAGACAAGCCTTAACTTCTGTTATTTCACAAAAGTGTCTGCAGCCTCAATCCACTTCCACCCTTTCCCCTCCCCAGTCCCACAGCTAATACATAATAATCCCCTTTTGTTCACCTTCTTCTATTAAACCCTAGAGCTACAGACAAGTCCAGACCGAGGGCTTTGAACTGTGAGGCTACAAAACACCTTACTCTCTGTCTGTTTGGGTGGGCAAAACTACAGGGTCTCATATCAGGTATTACATGGTGCAGGATAGAGAGTGCAACCTGATGCTCAAAGCCTACAGTAGCTGCCGACGGCCACCTTTAGAAGGAAAAAAGAAGTCCATGCCAGTCCCATCAGATTCTACAATAAATTTGACATCTTTGGGAGACAACTGGCAACTCTGCCAGCAGAAACACAGACGAGTGGGTGTTGTAATTTTTGATATCCCTGTGGGGCTGAACACAAGATAAACATGTCTGCTGTCCTCTAGTAGTGGCACGGCCCTTTGAAGGGGCAGTACTATTCATGTTACAGTGATGTGGTCCTAAACCCATAAGCCCTAGTAAAATGTGCCGAAAGATCTGGAAGGTGTTTTATTGTCTGTGATCACATGGTAGTGTCGTATCCAGAAGTCATGATTCATTCTCTCTAATGGAAGAATCAAGGTAGACAACAGGAGGGAGAAGAAAGTTCAGGGTAATAAACCTCAAGACACCTAAGAAGGCAAACTGACCGGACTAATGACTCGCTGTAACACCGTCAGTGAGGTACAGTAGACGAGTGCCAGACACAGATCAGTATGATGTTAGGCATTGTAGCCTCCTCCCAAAGTGAAATACAGGCTTGGGACCACATCACTGTCAGTTCAACAGTCAGCATTTTTATTCAGCATGCTTCTTTCTTTGGGCCTTTTGCTCCCTTTTCCCTTACTTTCTGTTTGGAACTGGGAAATGGGACTTTACACTGGTCCTACTGACATCTGTCAAGTGTTACATACAAACTCCGTAAAATGATCTAATCCTCACTTCAGTCTATCTCAAAACATAACCGCAGTGACACTCACAAAGAACAATACGGACTAATAGAAACAACAGAAGAGCTGTCTTTACGAGCCCTGGACAGCAAACGGTGTTTAGGCCGACACTCGATGTAAACTAATGAGTGTTTACATGTGCGGTTTTAATTCTTGGCAGCATCAATTGCATTCTGGGTACACAGCAGGTGTGTGTGTGTGTTTGTAAGAAAAGGGTGTGAGGAATGGAATCAACATGATACACGTTACTTATTCACACCTGAAGTTTGTGGATTGAGCATAAAGTAGGACTAATACTGAAAACAGATGCATTAACGTCAGTAGATAGTACAGACTGTCACCAGAAGAAGCTAAAATACTGAAATGGTGATACTGTATCCATAATGATGTGACAGTATACAGAAAATGGGTGTCAAAGCCTTTCACTTGGATAAAATGAGTGCGACTGGACCAGGCCGTAGTTTTTGGCTGTGGCTATGGGCCAATGCTTGACAGGACCTCTGCACCCCATCCTCCCTGCAGTTTCCTTACTCAGTCTCTCTTTCACTGTATCAGTGCAGATGCCAACCTGCACCCAGCCCTGCCCATCTCGGGCGGAGCCAGCCAAACCAGAGCCTCGGCCCTCGCTCCATTTCCAGTAAGTGCTTGCAGACTGCCGGCCTTGTCTGAGGGCCAACTTTCTGCCGTCAGGCTCACTCTTCCCCTACAAACAACCATAAAGAGCCCTCTGTTCTGGACGGGAGGGAAGAAGTGAGAAGAAACAGACAGTCTATGCACAAAAACATGTGTCCGCTACTAAGCAGCATAGGGAGCTTGGCAGTGTCCCCTCAGATTAGAATTTTAGGTGGTTTCACTGAAGGACCACCTGGGCAAACTGGCACTGGAGCTGGCTCTCTTTCTTATCAGGCTGGGTGACTCAAAGCAATCGCACACCGGGACTCCCAGCATCTAGTTGAATCAAGTAGTTATAATACCAAGTAATAGACTATGTCTCTGAATGGACAGAATATCAGAAACACCTGCCTAATGCAGGAATCTCTAATATTTTTTAATATATTGTACTGTGCTAAAAATGTTTTTAATTTCCTAACACAACTGGATATTGTAGTTTTTAGCAAATATCACTCAAACAAGAGGAAATAGTGCATTTGTTGGACCTGGCTACAACCTGTAAGCAGTACGTGTTAGTAGCATCATGGTATTTACTGACAATGGAAAAAACTAGCGCCAATATAATATGAGCCACACTATATTGCATTACAAACATCCTCAGATTGCTTCATTGAATAAAAATAAAAATGCTCCACCTACCAAATCTATTTTGTAACACTTTCTTTTGAACCTGCATCCATTAACAACACTTATTTGTTCTTTGGCTGGTGGCAAACCAGCGTGTCGACACACACCACTCAAACTGTAGTATATCAATCAAACAACTAAAACGTGTGAGGCCTTTGATAACAGGGTGAAATTTACTGCCGTTGCCTGTCAGAAGACCGCAAATAACACCCCTGTCTGGCAGGTATCTTTATTGAAGCCATGTCGTTCCACCCTTTTCTGACAAGATATTACTTGAATCTGTGTTTTCCTGAGGCTTCAGTCAGAGGCTGAATGGGAAGCCCTGATCAGCAACTGCCATTTAAAGAAACTACCATCGTACCTGAACAGTACCAGGTGCTGATCTTTTGGAAGCAGACTAAGAAAAGGGAAACGCTGTTTGCATGCAGCTGAAAATCTGAATTATTCATTATTCCCTTGAGTAGAAACAGGGGGACAGAAAGCCAGCGTGAGTCAGTGGATGACATGCTTTCAACAAGGTAATTGCTATTTGCCTCTGTGTTCTGTGCTGTGTGATTACATGCTGTCTGTTGTTCCACTGTGAGAAAAAGTGATTTGGACATGGTACAGCTTGTTGAGCACATACCAGAGCATGTACATTAGACCGCTGGCAGGGGCAGACTGCAGCATGATGGGTAGAGAGTCAAATACAAATGTGAGATTAAAACTCTAGACTGATATTGGTTTTGCTTTGGTGGCACTGTAGGTTCAGCTTTCAAACACATAATCATCTTATCTTCATCAAGTGACATACAGCAGAAAATAACACACATACTTCATATGAAGTTAGATCATTAAATCGGGTTGCACTAACCCTACAAGCATGTCAACATTCTGCAGAGACTGGCCAGGTGTGCAGAGGTAAGAAGTGAAAAGAGACAGGCTTGGTTGAGTAGAAACAGTCTGAATTTGTGCACTGTCTCCATTGGAACTGTTACTGCATGGTTTTTTACTCCGGCTCTTTGAGTGTGGCCACTAGTAACAGCCTTGTTACTAGAACTGGAACTGTTACAACTTGGATCTTCAATCCTAATTTGCATTTTCAACTAGTTTACTGTCATGTCACAAAGTTTAAATGGGTCATTCTGCAAATGATAAAAATGATCCATGTTTACTGCCATAAGATTCTACCCACGCAGCCTGTTTTCGAGGTGATGTGATATAGGTATGCTCCTCCTTCAGGTTCCCTTTCTGTCTGCCTGCCTGCGTCTCCCTCCTAGCTCACCAAATAGTACCGGCCTCTGTGGCTCAGGATGGGATGAATTATGATGTGACACACTCCCTTCTGTACTTTTGGGCCGCCACGGTGATCAAGATGAATCACCACGCTACCCCACATGCAAAGATCCTGCCTTAGTTGTTTTTGGGGCACTGATCAGGAAGCTGAGGGTTTGGACACAACTTGATACTGTGCTGGCTGAGAAATGAGCACTGTGTGCACAAGAGGGACCCACTAAAACTATTTCAATCAAAGGGACAATATACTGTACTTACATGAGATGAGATTTTACACATGGTAATGATCCATTATCCAGCTCCACTGCTGTCACATACCATTTGGTAAGTTACACAGACCATGCAATAAACCGTGAACATTTCAGGCTGTTGATTTGCTGCTTCCCAGTCTTTTGATTGATGGCTCTCTTGTCTTTTCAGCAGCACATTCCTGACTGTAACTCAGGGGAGCATCAAAATTCAAACGTTAGCTGTGGCGATGAGCTGGGGCTGGAGCCGGCAAGCAGCAACATAAGATAACAACAAATCTGTCAAAACCAAAGACAACTGATCGTCAGAACGCCCCTAATGCCCCCTGCCCTCCACCCATCTCCCCACTCTTCCCCTTTTCATGTTAACAAAACCAAATCAATGAAAGGAAAAGAGAATATCAACTCAAATGGCCGATTTGTAAACTGTATTTAATCAACACATTCCGTGCTGCAGGCTGCAGGCCTTGAACAGGCTGATTGCTCGGTGAGCTGGACCACATCTGTTTGCATATAGGGGTGGTGTAGGCTACAGCTCCGCTGCACAAAAGCCCTGGACATATTTCAGTTTTCAGTGTTGCAATTTGCCTCCTGACTGCTTCCAAAAGAGCATAAATACGAGCAGTGGTATGAGCAGGGGGATCTGTTTTCCTCATCTGTTGTGTTGTCATTGAGGTTCTGGGAACGGAAGGCAGGATTTTGGATGCTAATTACCCGGTCAAACATGTTGGCATGGCGGTTGGCTTTCCTGGCTTGTGGGTTCACACAGAGGATGCCTGAATCCACAATATGTAGCACACAGGGCATAAGTAGTGTCTCTTCAGTCTAAATTCTTCTACCATCCCACGAGAAGCTCTTCCCTAATGTGTTCCAGAGGCAGTTCAGATATGGCATGTTTCTTCTTTCTGAATGTTCAGCTCATCAAAAGCAGGGAAACCACAGCCAGAAGCTACTTTTACTGGCTTAAGCATTTACTGTACAAATGTCCAGAAAGATATATACGCAACAACGCTCCATCTTCTGACACTACAACCCTGGGTAATGTATTTAAAGCTGACTTAAATTACCATGGACATGTTTGCCTTTACACATCCTTAGACAAAAGGTATAAAAGACTTTTTTAAGTTACAGAACCATTAATTCATACATTCCCAAATGCTTCTGCTTCCTTAAGGCCTCAGCATGATTTCAGGTGCTTATCAAATTGTTGAACAGCATCTGAAACCCCCTCACACTAAACAGAAAACTTCAGCTGAAATTCCCTCACATCTTTCTGACATGTTCCATCTGACAATTCATCCAACACTGCATCTTTCTGAATGCGACAGACAATTCATCCAACACTGCATCTTTCTTTCTCATCCATCAGTCATGGCCACTTCTAGCAGTGATTTGCCAGGTGCTGTGTGAAAGTAGAGTAAGATCTGAACATTTTAGGTGTTGAAAACCATTGTCACTGACGAGGTATGCACAGTATTCATATTTGTTTAATTTAAAACACTTCACCCTTTTAGATATTGTCAGACAGGTGTTTACACAACTTAATTTGTTTGAAATATACTAAGGCCTTTATTGTAGTATGAGCAGTTACTGTACCGCATGGAGAGACACACTTTCTCAGTTCACAGTTCCTTCTTTATGCAATAAGGCCAAATAAAAATCAAACCTTTTCACATGCCACTGCAATAAGAAGGGCTACAGTAGCGAGAAACTGAAAAGATGAACAACTGGCATGTAAGCAAGCTTAGACAAAGTCAGAGTACAGGGATCTCGAATACCCCAGTCTGTTTCCATGCATTGCCAGCCAGGGAGCACAGCGGCATTATGACCTACCGCCCTCATTATGTTACACAGAAACAGCGATGACTTGCACTCCAGATGGGAGTTAGCACAATCTACTAACGCTACTGAGCACCCTGTGCTAACACCTTGCTTTATTTTGCCAAAATGACACAGTAATTAGAGTAACTTGGCGCACGCTGAGGAACAGACAGCTAGATCAAGGTCTTGATGAATTAGTGGGAGTGCTCTCTCAGAGCCACATCACATTAATCAAAACACATTTTCCCCTCCTTTCCCTTGCTTTGCAGGTGATGAATAGCTCTGACTACACGGTACATCACCTGATCTTGCTGATTTTAAATGTAACAGCACAGTTCTCACAAAACCTCTATTGATCTTAGTCCTGGATTCAGTGGTTTTTAGATAAGCGCAGGAAGGCCTGGCAATGTTAGGACAGTGACACTTTTATGGTAATGCCAGATTAATGAAGTCAGAAAATAAGTTAGTGTTTCTATTTAGAGCAAGTTCGCTGCAAAAACCAAGCAGAGAACTGAACTGCCTCCCTAGTTACTGCTTTTAAAATGAGAAGCTTCTGACAAGTGAAATATATAAATGTGTGGTACATATTTTGACATATTTCTACTTTAATAACTAAGTTTTTCCACAAGGGTTTCACTAATAGAATTACTATTAACGCTGCCACTTCTACTTAGCGCCTATATTCTGTTTTCAGCACGGTCATTCACTGGGCGTTCACTCAGCAGAGCTGATCGAGAGTGTTTCTTGGCAGAGCTCCTCGTTGTTGGGTGATGCCAACACCAGAGAGCTCTCCAAGTCCCAAGCCATGAAATGTAAAGACAGGAGATAAGAGAGGCAATGCTAATGTGTGTTGTACTTGTGCTAATGCAGCTAGTGTCGCCTCCATCTCTCCCACCTGGCTTTCATGTATCTGAACCTGGCTCTGTCACTGAAGCTCAGATGTAGGATCTGTGTGAAAGGTGACTACTAACCTTTGCATTTACAGTTTTGCCGACTTATAATTGTATCTTTTTGTGAACATTCATGTCATTTTTCTTGTGTAGATCACAATGTGGAGCTGCTCATCCCTGCTCCTGAGTGCAGGCTGTGACAAGAGGATCTTTTATTTATTCTCTTTGTGACTTCAGGGAGTTTGTTTTTCTGTTTATCCCTTATAGAAGGTAAAAAAATCAAAAACTACAGAAATGCCTTTTGTTTTCAGTTTTCTCATTTGCTCCTTTAAGACTGAAAAATCAAGTTTACACTGTCTAATATTTAGCAGTAGTATATTTATCCTGTATCAGCTTTTACAGACTCTTCATTGCAGCTATATGATCCAACATTCTCTCATATCAACTGAAACATCCTGCATTACTGTAAGTAATGCCCAGCCCACTGGTGGGTCACTGACTGTTAAACAAGATAAACAGTGTCACCATGAATGATTTACAGCCTTACTTACCCGTGCATAGCTTGGAGTGGGTGTGGCTCATAATGGTACCGCCCTTCGTGATGTCTCATATCGATCGGGATGGGTGTGTGAAAAGTGGGGAAGATGTGGTGGGCACCTGTCAACAAAGAAAAGGTCACAAATAAAAAGCAAATTCAGTGACTGATGATGATGACCCACTCCTTACAGCTGGATAGAAGTGGACTGAACAAGACAGACAGATATTAAGGCTGGAGCACAGCATGAGCTGCAACTGTACCATTTACAGTTCTCATAGTCCACCAGTAATTGAAACCTTCTACACTGTCTGTGGCTTTTGCTCTGAAGGACTGTATGTTCATTAATGAATCTCTCTGTCCAATGAGACCAAAACAAGTTTTGCACAACAACGAATGTGTTTATATGTGTCAGACAAAGAATGCACAAATCTGCCATTTCCTGCCATAAATGATCTGATGGCCTGAGGGAAGTCTCATTAGAACAACACAACTTTTCATTAATTACTGTCATTACAGTGACTGAGTAGGAGACATTTTCCTGATTGAAGGAGGGGAAATCCAATCAGAGACAAAGAGCTTACTAATTCGCTCCAGTTTCATATGTTTAAGTTTCACATATTTGATGTAGGAAATAAACCAAAAACAGCCATTTAGATCAGCTCTGCAGGCATCTTGAGAGCAAATGTGTCTGTGTGCATGTTTTTGTACTTGCCGCAGAGTGAGGACATTTTGGTCAGTCCTCACATTGTAAAACACCCCTTTGAGGGTTAAGACTTGGTTTTAGGGTTCAGGTTCGAATTAGGTTTAGTGTTAGGTGTTAGGCATTTGGTTCTGATGGTTAAGGTTAGGGTGATGGGCTAGGGAATGCATTATGTCAATGAGTGTCCTCACTGAAGTACAAGTATGTGTGACATTTTCGATTCGGCTGATCGATGATTCAGCTCCTTGGAGTTGATCCAGTATAGTAAACCTGGGAGCAGACACCACCAAGATTAAAGGTCAAAGCTCAGTAAGAGCACAGCACTGAAACAAGTGTGTCTTTTCACACCAGTGTGATGCCAGTGCATCGGAGCCAACGTACTGAGGCAGTTTAAATCCAAGGGCATGGTGCCAGAATCGACAGTCAACATATCGAGACTATTCAGCACCAGCTACACGTCTAACAGCATCAGTTCAGTCAGTCAAACAACAGCCATGTCATGCTCACCACTCGTCTTTGTAGTTTTTTGTTGATTACTGGGTGAAAACTGGGTGACTAGAAATAATTAGTGAATGGTGAGTAGAATGTACATTTTACTGAATTTATCAAGACAACTCCAATGTGATGTCAAGACATCTGTGATGTCCAGTGAGCTTGTTCCATAGAAATACCTGGAATCAATCTTTTTACATCTGCTTGCTGTTTTACTGCATGAAAGTTAATTTACTGCACTTACAGTCCAGTGGTTGTCACTGTAATACCAACAATGACATTATACTGATTTTCTTTTCAAAATTGGCATTTTTTTAAACACCTTTCTGTTTGAGATGTGCCTTAGGGGCTCCAACTGGCTCTAACAAGGTGCAACAGGATTCTGTGCCTAATGGCTATGACAAAACACTAGATGTTGGCTTTAGGTGATGCCAGTTACAAAGGCAGACATTACTTCTACTTAACCCTGATTGAGGCTTTTGTTATTGTGCCTGAGGCAATCATTATGACGTTGTACCGGGGTTCTTAGTTAATTCTGATGGGATTACACATGACTAGGAGAGGTGGGTTCCCCTGAAGGCAACTCTGAACTGTGAAACTCTTGACTGGTGTGGAATTTGTTTAAGAAGCAATCATTGTTTTCCCTTTGACTCAGTCTGGATGGTCCTGGCATTACTGGTGCGCTGCCATAATGACATTCGCCGGCATGCCACACATACAGTTGACTAAGATAAGCATTTTGTGCCAAAATAATCAAAACGTCACTGAAAAGATAAAGCTAATGCTTGCATTAGCAGAAAATAAAAAGGTTTGTCTCTTCAGAAAAACAATACACTATAAACTCCTGATTTTTAAAGTTCAGTTCAGAGCATGATCAGGAATTACATACATGGCAGATTTATAATTAATGAATACCCTGATTTATAATAATAATTATTATTATTTAGTTGGTTTTTTTCTTACATATAACCTGGCTGTCTCCAGGTAAAGACATTCTTAAAATCAAAATGTTCCACTGCACACACATCCACAATTAAGAACATTGCCTGTGAAGCCAAAGTGAGCGTTAAAAGTCCGTCCAGTGCCCTGCGCTCCTTATCTCCTCGTCGTTGCACCCAGTAGGCCAAGGCCCCCGTGTTTCTACCAAGATCTATGCTGCTGGATTTCAGCCAGCGACCCTCCATCGCTTTTGTGTGTGAGACAGGCGGCCAAGTCTGAGTCAACTTGTGTGTTACACTGCCAAAAGAGGCTCCCAGTAAATGGGTGAGAGGGAGTGAGTGCTGGGAAAAGGAGTTTGAGCTTTGTTTCACAAGTGGAGCCAGAAGTTTGGGCTTTGAGAGTGTCTTCTGCCTGTGCTGTCTGGCAGATCTCTGGTGGAGAGCAGGGGATAAGGGGACAAGACTATGACAAATACAACCAGGTTCTGCTGGAAGGAAGGTTTGGCTGTAGTGGATCATTAAACTGTCAGACTTTCTCATTTTTTTAACATTCATTTATTTATTTAACATTTTGTTTGCATCATATTTGTGAGGTACGGTAATTTAGATTTTTTTTTTACAAATTCTTCGGATAACATTTTAGTTTCCACATGTAGTGTTTCAGTTTTCTTAAACCTTTTATCAGCTGTGGTGACTCTTACTGAAAGACCAATATTAGATATATAGAGTGACATCGCTAATATAACAGTACTGTTATTAATGAAAACTGAATCTAAGGATCTTGTTTAAATTCCCAGTGAAAACAAGCCGACTAAAAACACAGCACTAAGCAGAGAAGCCCCCAAGAGGCCGATCTCCCCTCAAACTAGAGGGGATCTCTACGAGCTTGAGACTGCAGGACGAGGAGGGTGATAAAGTCTGAGCAGGGCCTTCCATCACACAGACAGCTGCATTGTTTACTGGGCTGCAGGGACAACTACCAACAGGTACATGGCTGGGACGACTACCAGTAAAGGTTGATTGTTTCACTGTCTCTTTTACATGCTGCACTGATACAACTCTGTACTTCATGGCTATAGGGCTCAAAATGCAGTGCACAGTGCACTAAAGGGATGTTGGCATAATACGACTCTATCTAGCCCTCAGGCACCATATCCACCCTCATCGCTCATGAAGAGTCTGTTTTAAAACTGAACACATCTTTGACCCGTAGCCCCCATAATGAGGCTCTAGACATGCCAAACATCCTGACAAGCAGCAGGAAGAGCCCACATTTTCTTCTGCTCTTTAGTTTGAATCTTAAAGCCTTGGTTTGATCTCTCACTTAAGACAATGCCAGGTGTTCAATGTTAACAAAGACCCCATTGAGTCTCATGACTCAGAGAAAGAAGAAGGAAAAGCACACTCTCATTATGTCCAAATGAAGCCCCAGATCAGGACCACATTGAAGTGGAGAGTGGAGAGGGCTCATGTCTTCGAGGAAGTACTCAATGATAATAATAATACCGTGAGAGGCGAGGCATGGCCAGGAACAATTTTCAGAAGAAAAGCCTTTGTCATACATTGAGAGAAAGGGGCAAAGAGAGAGAAAGTGAAGAGTAGAGGAGGAGGAGTGGTGGGGCTGCTCAATTCAGACAGGAAATTCCAGCAGAAAAAATTGGCCTGGATCCTAACTACACAGCGCCGTGCCAACAGCTATACACAAATGCTCATGTGCATACATACACATTCACAATTACACACACACAGACACTGGTTTGTTTAGCAGTTCACTCTCAGTAAGCAGCAGTCATCAAGAGCGACTGAGACCAACACTAACTTTGAAGTTGAATAGAAAACTCTTTCACACACACACACAAAACTGAATCCAGATGCTTACAAAGTCACACTACAGCAAGTGTCATGCCCAAAGTTAATAAAAAGCGTGCATGAAGTCAAATCCAGGGATCCTTCAATATGTATACAACATGAAACTTGCAGGTTTAGTTTGCAAGACGTTGCTTCCTCTAGGGCAGCACATGGGCGAGTGATGGCGACAGAGGGATTAGAGGCTTACAGGAGAGCACAAAACCACTGCCATCTATGAAAGGAAGTCTTAACAGAGTGACTCTTTACTTTTAACAACCCTAAGGGAAGGTAAAATGATACCTTTTTTATTGATAGGGGGATTCTGGGCAGAAGGTAAGTGGATTAGACCAGTGGTCTCTGTAACGACATGAGATTGTCTCTGTGGAAATTCATTAGTTCCTGTAAACGCATGTAAAGTCTGCATATGTTAGGATGCACTCATCACACGCTCACTCTGACTCAGTAAAGAGTGCATAGTGCGTTGAGCCTGTAGCTTTCATAACGCATTAGGAAATGTTTATATTTCAAATATAAATGTCCAGTAATTAGTAGCTGTGGATAAAACCGAGTTAGGTGTTGAACCTCAACACTTTTATACTACAGATTTTGATGCATGATGAATTTTTGACCAGACACTTCCTGATTTCCACAAATGTTTTAGCTATTGAGACTGTCTGATGTTGGTAGGACTCTTTTCCTGCTTCGTTGGTTTAGATAACACATGACATTTGAGAAGTTCAGCCTTGGCTATTCTTTTATCAGTCTCAGCATCAATCCCAGCATGACCAGTATGATCCATCACCTGAGGTCCAAGGTGCTGCATTGCCTCTCCTAACTGTTCTAAAGGCAGGATGCTACCAAGACCTTATCTCACCCGGGCTGCCATTAGCCAGTAGTAGTTCTAGTCCGTTCGGCGTAGAATAGGCACCAAGGGGAAACAGGAAGGCATGAGGAAACTGCTGCTATTGTCAAACACTTGAGTCCCCAAAATGTACATAATATGATATTTTGAAACATTTTTTGAAGGTTTAAAATTCTATTTCCCAACCAAATGTTATGATCCCAGTTACACCCACATAATTACAAGCACTCCATTCTGGTGATATAAGCACTGGTGTCCAGTGGCAGCACCTTGAGACCACGGTCTAACTACCATCATGCATCACCTGGACTGAGTCCTGGGCATTTACGGGGCTGAGTGTGGCCCGTGTGGTGCATACTGGTAGCTTGGGTTAGCCTCTCCTAGCGGCAGGCAGTGGGCCTCTCTGTGAAGACTGATGAGGTGTCAGGATAATCGGCTTCCTGCACAGACTTCTGATTTATTGCATGGCCACTTTAGATACACAGGTATAAGCCTGATAAAGTAATTAATGCATCGAGGTTATTGTCGCTACTATAATGAGAATAAAGTGGTGGCCAATTTACCTTAAGAGGAAGTAAGGAAAAACAAACCAAAACCTTGGTCCCAGTTGCTGTAAATTTGTTGAACACTGAATTGAGTGGCACTTGGCCTGAGTTGTCACTATTATGATTTTTACTATTCCTCAAAGCAATACATCAGCCTGCTGTCTCACATGCCAGTTTCTGGCAAGGGCAACTGCACCAATAAAATTAAGTCACTTCAAATGGCAGGAACTAAGAGCTTTCCTCTGTCTTTCCTCTGAAGCCGCCAGTTCACACAGAGTGAGTTTCCTCAACACCCTGTGATGGCATCCTCAGCACCATCCCACCACTGGCTGTAAAGATGTTGTTTCCAGAAAAGAAGGGAAAGGCACAGGAAATAGCCATAATCAGCACACAATGTGTAGGAGAAGGAGGCACATCAATCTAAAGCCGTCCAGGGTCACTGTGAGGTGAGGCACACCCTGGGGAGACTGCTCTCCAGAAGCAAGAGGCAGGCGAGGAGCTTCTCCTGGATGGAGCCTGATCTCCATCAAACTGTCACACTGCATCTGCTAGATGTCTGTGCTCTTACACAATGATACACATTTTCCCTTTTGAACAGTGAAGACAGTTTATTTAAAAAAAACAAATGGTCAGTTCTTCTTGAGGGACATTTAAAATAATTCATGTTTGTAAAAATATTTATATCCATCAGCATGGAGGCTTGATTAAATAAACGACAGATACCCATTAATAGCAGCACCTCTCCACAACCATATGGGCCATTTCAGACTAAACTGTACGACTACATCCTTCGACTTTCCCTTCATGTGTGTTTGCATTACAAAGCTGACCAAGACTTAGCATTTTAAAAGTCTGGTGACAGGTGAGAATAAACTGTCAAAAACATTTGGTCCACCACATTGTTGAATTAAGACGTGAATCTGTGAGCGAGTCCATTTTATTCAATTTCTTTCAAACAGGCTTCTCTGTATATGTAAACTCTCCCATCTAAGATAAGTCTTACTTACACGTGTTTATTCTTGGCAACAGTTGAGTCAAAGGTGGACTCACCATTCAAAGGTCCTCTGAGTGTCCCTGAAGCAGTAAAGGCTGATACTTTTAAAGCCACAGATGGAGTAATGAAGACCAACTCAGCTAGTTAGTTGCCCTCATAACACAGGGTAAGGCATCTTGTGTGCAGGCCCCTGTGCTCTCAGGTCATCTATCCTGATAAGATAAAATGTTAAGACTGCACTGTTTACGCACACACACACACACACACACGCATACATAGCAGCCGGGTCTCATAAACCCACCTCTTGTCTGGCCTCTTTCTTCAGGGCAGGATTCAGTGTAGAAACTAACGCATTAACAAGAAACAGTTGTGAAGCAGGTCAAGGGGCCTGCAACCAACTGGACTGGCTCTCAGAAATGACTCCACTGTGTCCACTGCTGCTTCTTGATTACCAAGCTCACCAGTGGTCAGTTAGCAAAATCTTTAGCTTATCAACTTAGCTGGGTGCTAACAGGGACTGGTATAGTGCCATCGCTCACTATGACTAGAGTTAGTCATTTACAGAAACATTTCTGGTTCCACACTTCATAAACTGAAATATTTATTTGCATCAGAACCAATGCACTCATTTATTGAGCAAAAATGTCAAACTCTCTAATCTAACCTAAATTACTGTTAAATCAGTTTGAATTGTAGTGCACTGTATGATTGTATTATTTTTGTAGCACATTCTATGGATCATGTACGTAGCTGGGAATAATACACATATAGTTTTTCAGATTACTTTTTTGAATGACAGTCATGCTTGCAGAGTCTTTTCTATCTTTTGTTGTTTCAGCTACTTAGACTCATTAAACTGATGTCAGAACTACAGCACATGACTCTGAACCCATCAAAGAGACAGCCCTAAGCCCAAGATGCACACACACACACACACACATGCAGAGGACAGTGGTCTGATTTATGAACTAACTTCACTTTATAGCACTGCAACAACACAGCCTCGTGTCGCTGTAGTTTCAAACACAGAACCATGTGGAGGTGTTTTCCACTGAGCACCCACTTCTCCCTGGAGTTTTCTAACATGATTAGGAGCCGAAGGCTTTCTGAAGTGAGGACAGCGACTTTTACGGGCGCAGGCGGTGCTACGGCTTATTGGTATATTTAAACAGCATCAGTTTTTCTCTTGTGATTCAGATAAAAAAACAGTAAAGAAGAATCCCTGACTTCAGGCTAGACTGATGGAAGAAGTGAGGTGAGCTGGTTAATGCAGAGATAAGGCAAGAGGAAAGGAAATCGGAAGAAGAGGAGGACATTCAGTCAACAATGACATGGATTGTGAGGGACACAGCCTCTGGGAACTGCCAGGTAGTAGAACATGTGCTTTTAATGCTTCTCCGTATTAAAGATTGCTAAAGGACCTGAGTCAGAGAAGTTCACTTTTACTCTGATTGCTCTTAAACTAGAAGCAGCTCTCTTTACGTCAGCTCCTCTACATGATCAGTTCTGACAAGGTGTTTTATTAAGGCTTTTCTTCTAGTTGCAAACAGTTGCATTATGCAGTTGATGTGTTTACTTGGCCATAACACAAGTGTGGAAGTCAAATAAACAAGTTCATATAAAGAAGTGGGGTGCGCCACATCGGCAGAGAAAAGGAGCTTGTGCTTAGTCTACATGTCTCTCTTTATTAGGTCATGTTGGAAAAAAGAGGGAAGACCATCAAGAAGAGTGGTGGAAAGTTAAGTTGAAGAGGAAATGGCAAAAACAAAAAACAGGCAGCCCAAAGCGTAAATGGCACCTTGGGCTAGCTTTCCTTCTGCAGGGCTATACTTGAAATCCTGTGCATCTTCAATTGTGTGTGCGCTCAGATGTGTTCACACATGAGTGTTATATGAACACGGCTCCTGACAACTGTCAGCAGCGAAGCCGAAGCCCCCGAAGGCTCAGAAGACGAGAGTGAGTGGCCAGGACATTACTCAGCAACAACAAACAACAGCCCACAAGATAAGGAATCATTTGTCACTGGAGCTGCGCTGACAAACAGAATACATTGTGTGATAAAATTAGCCAACACACTGCTTCCCTTGTGTGACACAGAGAGAGCCGAGTCACCTCAGGGTAAGCCTGTGGGGGGTTCTCCTTCATCTGACAAACATTTTTATGGATATGGTCAGGAAGGGCGCTCAATCATATGGAAGCTGCTCTGCAGTTTTGAAATGTAACTTTTATTTATTAGGGTTTTGCTTCATGCTGGATAATAATTATCATGATTCAGTATAAAATATATTATGATTAAATAAAGAAACAATAGATGACAAAATGTAACAAAGAAAATAAGATTTAATTAGGATTTATCATGCGTCTCCCACAGTCTATTAATATTTAACATGTGATTCTTGTGATATGAGGTTTGTTCATTGTTCAGTTTGGAATGAGTTTGGGAATCTGGCAGTTTAACCACCGGCCTCTGCTTGTGACCACTGAGCTGGCCTACTGGAGCAGCTGGCCTGTAGTGAGAGCCTGGCTCCACACTACTTCACCAGTGGCTGATGAAGGAACATGCTGTAGATTTAAGCTAGCAGCCTTTAAAACAGCATTGTGGATAGAAATTATGACAGCTCTTCTCCTTAAACGTCACTGTCCTGTGAGACAAGTAGAAACTAAAATGATAAGTGGCATTCCTACAATAACTAACTAATAAATACAGTAACTTAAAAAACACGCCCTGTGTTTCACGTCATCAAGTGAATCTGATGTTTAAAGCAGGCGGCGGCATCCGGTGTCAGGCTGTAATTGCTAATAGGATTGCACACCGAGGGTCATGCTTGCCATGTTTGAAGTGAAGCCTGGGAGTCAATTGAGACTGCTTCACACAATCCTTGAGGCAACAGCACAGTAAACATTGTCAGAGTGGGGGGGGGGAGCATACTGGGCTCCCTGTCTCCCTTCCCTTACAACACACTTGGCATATTGGTTTGAGACAGGACGGGCAGTCAGGCCTTAACAAACAGCTTACATGGGTCTAAGGCTGTGCTCACTGACACCTTGGCACCACTGTAAATGTACAAACTCATTAGACCGTTATGATACCGATCATACCTACAGTACAAGGCCACGGCTGATAGTTATACTGTACATTATGACATATGCTTTGTTTATAAGCTACTTTAACTACCTAACAGGATGTAAATTCCTTTCCTTAGCTCTACCTAAACCATCTACAGCATTACTACCCGCTGACTAGTAGCATCCAGTCATATTCATACACGAACTCCTCTCACACAAGTGTCTTTGACTGCATTGCGTCATACTGGATTCTCTTCCTAGACCAAAGATTTCTAAGATCACTATTCAACGATAAAACTCAACAGCAGACTTGTGCTACTGATACACATGATGTAGACAGACCATGTCTGCATAATGTCTCTGAAGAAGATGATTATATAATGATTTTATAAAGAATGTGAACTGTCAGTGACTAACCTACATTATTCACAGTGGCCATTAGTGATTACAAACATTCTACCTGTCGTACTGGAGTAAATAATTAAAGACAGATGAAGTTACGTCAGTGGGAACGTAAAACGTAAAGGTTATGTCTGCCTCCACAGCTTCCACTGGTCATATGGAACAAGTCAAAAAGAACTGGCTGGTCGATTAATCCGCTGGCTCGAGTTTACTTTCCCTCTGCATCTGGACTGCATTGTGTGTAAAGTGTTTGCTCTACACCACACAGATACAATATACCCTTACACAGAATATGTCAAAACACACAAATGTCAACATAAAAGAATACAGCTCCACAAATATGTACATGATTAAAAACTTAAAGGCTGCCTTGCCTTGTGTGTGTGGAGTCTGTTGCAAAGCAAATGAAAACGAGAATGGAAATGGTGATGACAAGGATACAATCATGTCGTTGAAAACATAGCTAAAGCATGTGGGTTCTGGTTAAGACCTGAACTCTCTCTGTCCCTGGTCTCTATGTAACCTGAAACGACAAGTGAAGCTGGGGACTGAGCCATGATTACAGAGATGAAGGCCTCATTTGTAAAAGGGCTGAAAGCATAGTTTTGGTAGAAATCCAAGGCAAAGTTGGCATTCATGGAGAACTGATCTCAGAGTGACAGATAGGTTATTTTAAACATACATTAAACCACTAAACTCAACCAATCTAACAAATCATTTTCTCCTTACAGGGCCACTCTGATGCTACACGGGGATCAGATTCTTCATCATGGTGCTCATCCTGTGTTAACAGTTGTGGACGTCAACATGGGCGCTGGAAAACTAATGACCAAAAAACTTGGATTAAAATTTGTGAGTAGAGGTTGAAGAAGTGGGAATGTACATGGGCAGGGATGGTTTTTAGAGTGTCACTTATATTAGGGATTAGAAATCAGAATGCCTTGGCCTCTGCTGCACAGGTTTTGATTATTCTTTATATTTGTTTGCCTTTTGTGAGTCTTCCAACTTTATGGAAGTTCAGATCGAAACCCCTTTGTACCTCTTTAAGCCTGTTATGACCGACTGCACTGTTATTTCTGACTAGATGTTGAATAATGTGGCTCTGTGTCATCATACCATAGACAATTAAAACTAAAGCCTTTTTACATTCCAGTTATAGAATCTGTACTTTATTCTATTTGGTGAACCATATTTAAGGATTTTGTCTCTAGACGTTTGTATGTAGAGTACTCCATCACTGAGCCCACATCTACACTGAATTTCAGCCTGAGTGCTTCTGTCAACATACAATATACTGTAAAACATCTGGGTAGCAAACTGAAGAGGCTGTCAGTTAAGTGTTACCTGGTCAGATTACAGCGGTACTGGGTAACAGTGAATTTTCATCATAGTTCCATGTGCCATCTCATTCTTAGTGACACTCAAGCAGTGACATAGTGAAACAATTACAGTGTCGACTTGTGCCAAACCCCAGGCTCCAGACCAAATCCTGGCTAAAGTCGTGTATTAAACCTAGAAAACACTGGTGTGTACCTCAGAATCCCAGAGGGAAGCTACAGCTCAGCTTTCATGGACAAAACAAATGACCACAGAGTAACCTGTGTAACTCTTTGACTCTTTAGTTTGGTTTTTCACTAGAAACAATAGAAAAAAACATCTGGATCCTTAGATTGTAGATGGTTTTTCTAAAGTTTGAGCATGGTGGCTTTTGATTTGAAAGCATTTTCCGTTTGCCCTACTTCAAAGCCTCACTGTAAGAGCACACTGAAGTTTTAATAATTCCCACCTGGCTCTTGATAATGATCCACATGTGGTACAGTTGTGATCTTCATCAACCAACTCTACTTTCTGTGGGGAAAGGGTGCCACATGCTGCCGCTGTATTATTCTTAATCTTCTCTTAAAAGCACCACATTAAGTGCCTCCGAACACCAAGTGAAGTTGTGCTGTATGCTGCGGTTTGGGGTAAAGCTGGTTGGACTAGCCCACGACATGTGTGACTTTGACATGGGAGACAGCTATCAGCAGTCAGAGCTGGTTTCTATTCAACAAGCTGCCCGCTATCTTCCCCTAACCTGAACCAGGCACTCTGTTTTGCTTATTTGTCAGTTTTGGGTGTACTTTCCCTTCTCCAAGGTGTTTCTATAGGTTCCTGTGTGCACTTTTTGCGCACTATGAGCTTCCAATGCCTGAGTGAACACACGCCTGGTATAGACATGAGTGTGAGTGTCCCACAAGGTGCGTGTGAGATGCTATGTGCTGCACATATTACACTTTCGGTCTGTGCCACTGAGTGCACAACATCAACCACTGTGTTAATTTGACCTGCACAGAAACAAGTTTCTTAGACTGATCCCAGTCGTGACTGATCAAAATAAAAACTGGCCAATTCTGACCTTCAGCAGATCGATCGGTGCATCTTTACTAAAAACCTTACTGCTCATTTAACCAAAAGGTTTCGTTAAAGATGAGGAACCATGAGGACTCCCACATGCGCATCCACTAACCTAGTGTACTTCTAGAATGACAGAGAGCCCAAGCACGAGTAAAGCCATTAGCTGAGTGTTTCTTCTGGACAAAGACTCTATTTAAAGCAAACCACTCTGCCATAGGGCCACAGAGACAGAGCTCTGTTTCTATAGCAATCAGCCAGCCCAAGCCATCTGATTGCCCCCTGTCAGCTCCTACTGGGGCCAGCGCTTGCCTTTGCTTACATGTGGTACCCATCACCCCAGACCATGAGTTAGCGATCCTGTTTGGCTGCTACAGCGCCCCCCCCCCACCTGGGGAACTTTGGTTCACTCAGTTCTGGGATCACCTCAGGTTATATGTGCTGTGTTACAGCAGCCTAATGGTGCTAGTAACTGAGGGAAGTAAAAAGAAGGGGGGCAGGATACTGGAAGAGAAAGACAAACCTGAATGCAGGTACTACTGCTTGTCTTTTGCAAAGATCAGAGCTTTTGTTATACTGCATGGGAGGGACAGTGCTGCATTGGCAGATTTTAAAGAAACTGTGAATTACTAGCAGTAAATGCTTTAGAAATTTTCATTTTAACTCAAAATATAGGTTCAAGAATATCTTAAAAAATATCATCAAGATTGGAGAACACAATTAAATCAGAATCTAAAACTTGTAGTAGTAAATAATAAACTCAGTCAGTTGTCCGAGACGTTAGATTCAACAATAATTTCATGAGGGAACATCTTTTTTGGACATTCTTTGCTGAACATGAACATACCATACAAAGCCCCCCTTGTTCCTTCTCCCATGGCAGACTCTTGAGAGTGGCAAGGGCAGCACAAATTACCCGTGTATAAAAAGTATTTAGTTACCAGTCTGTAACAAAGGCAACAGTTAAGCTGAAACACATATTCACAAACTCTTCACTGTGTAAAGACGAACATACACAAAAAATCAAGAGTAAATAATCCTAACTCGGCCGGTTTTATAAACTGTCCTGTTTGCTTGTCCTGGTATGAGGCAAGGTAAATAAAACCTTGAACTATGTTTGTCGCTCCATCTGTCCCACAGCCAAGTGCTGGGGCAATTACTCGGGCAGTTATGACAAGCAGCTGGAGCTGAACACTAACTAAACAGTTAGGATAACAGACACACAAATACACGCACAAGGCTCATTTCATAAAATCACAAACAGTCTAGCATTGAGCTAAATTCATGCACACCTGCAGAAACAGCTCTGTTGCAGCTTCCCTTGCATGAGCAAGTCAGTATATTCTAACAATGCTTACAACGAGACACCTTGCACGGTGCTAAATGAAATTAAGCTTTTGCAAACACCTCCTTTTCACTTTTTGATATGCAAACAAGTCAAAAACGGTTCCTCATGGTTTCATGTGATAAATGGCCTGATTCTATAAAATGCCAAATTATGTGAGATTGACTCAGCTGTACCAACACGTGTATTAAAGTGTGAAGCATGAAAAGATGATCTGAATCCTTTTACTTAAAATGGAACAGTATTTGTTTTAGTGTTTTAACATCCACATTTTCATCTAATCAAGTCAAGAAAAGTCACATTTTATTTGTGAAGCCCAATATCACACATTACCAATTTGGCTCAAGGGGCTTTACATCCTATACAGCATACAACACCCTCTCTGTCCTCAGACCCTTGAACAGAATCAGGAAAAACTCCCCATATCTGATCTGTTTTCTTACTTTCTCAATCAATAGATTATTTTGTTTTCCCCTAAAATTATGTGGATGTGTGTTGAGACAAATGAGACTTCCTATACAATTTGGGCAATTGTCACTTTAATTTAAACGGCATTTATAAGAAGTAAAAACCCCAAAAGGAATGACTGAATGACTTGCTGATGCATAGTGTCCATATACTGTATCTCACCCTATATAGTTCTTGGAACATTTAATTTGGGTCAGTATTTGTTTATGTCTGACGTTATGGCTTACTCTACAAATACAGTCCAGATGTTGCAAAATGACTGTCAGAAGTGACTTCCATGGTTTGAGAAGCTTGTGCCACTCCCCAGCTGCCCAAGGGCCCATTCACCACAGGAGTGCTAATAAACTGAAGAGGCAAAATGGCCACAGCGAAGAAAGAGTCAGAGATCCAGATCCAGAGTGAGGGAGAAGGAAAAGGGAGTCCAAAGCTCACTGAGGCTTTCTGTGAGTCCTCAGCCTCTGTCCGGGGCTTAGGGCGACTTCCTCCTCCATAATCAAGGGGTTATCCCCTTGCACAATGGAGAAATTAAAACTGTAAAACCTTGCAGGCCAAATTACTGCTTTTCCTGGGAGTTAGAGGAAGCATCTTGATATGTAAACAATACCCCCTCTTCAGCTGAATGCCGTCCCCCCCCCTCCCCCCCACCCCTTCCTGTCCATCACCCATACTCCCCCCCTCCAACTCCCTCTTTGTTCCCTGGGAATTTCAGATGGTCCAGATTCTCTCTAACACTACGACTCTGCAGAATAAAGAGGATTTACGGTACGCTTAAGTATCTCCTGTTTTGCCAAAGCTAACACTTAAAGAATGTGCCCTGCACTCATACAAAGAGCAGAAACAGACACACACACAGAAACTCTTCTCAGTACGCATGTTTATAAGAGTGGTCTTTTACTAGATTTAGATTAGCTGCACATGATGCTGCACTTCATTTGTTATGAAATCACCTGGTTGACAAATAAATGCTGAACTATCTGTGGTTTGCTAAAGTGTTGCTTTGAAGAAGTCCCCCAGGGCTCACGATGCGATTGGTTGAGTGTGCTAGATGAAGAAGCGCTGTGCCAGAACATGCTAGACATGCTATCATTTTCTGTGATAGCTGATCCCAGCTGTGTCATCTCTGATAAGTCTGCAACCTGCTAACAGCATTAACCCGACAGTCAAGGGGTGACTGTGAGATTATACATTCAAGCCATCTAAATTTAAAAATTTGGTCCACACTAGGATTTTCAAGTTGTTTCTTAAGCTCTCTGTCCACATTGAAAGACATGAAGATGGTTAAACCTCTTTCTTCTCCCTGTTTTAGTCAGTAAACAACAAAACAAAGGCAACATACAAGCCTTCAGCTGGTTAAGCTGGTGAAGAAATGTTTGCTTAGTTTGCATGAAAGGCAAATTAAAGTGAAAAAGCCTGGAGCTGGATTTATAGTTGTGACAGTAAAACTACATTGTAGTGAATGACAAAATATAATTATAGCAGCTGCACAGAATCGTCTCATTTTTAGTAAGAAAAAAAAAAGCAGACCTTCCCACCACTGCTCTTGTCAAAAGTTGAATCAAACCAAGTAAACAGTTACTGTGGATGATGTAATTAAAGTACAATGAGGCTGGAACACACATTATACATCCATCTGAAGGTGGTGCAATGAAATTCCACACTGAATTTAATATGATCAAAGCCTGTGGCAGGACCACATCTGCATCAAATATGAAACTACATGTAGATTATGAACAGTGGAAGAAGTACTCAGATCCTTTACTTAAGTAAAAGTAGAAATACAACAGTAAAAATACTCTGTTACAAGTAAAAGTCCTGCATTCAAAGTATTAACACCATACCTGAAGTACTAAAAGTACTTATTATGCAGAATGGCACATTTCACATTTCTCTATATCATATTATTATATTGTAGTTACTGATGCACTGTTTAATGATGCAGCTGGTAAAGGTGGAGCTAGTTCTAACTGGCTTATATGCATTTAATGTGAATTACTACTGGGTAGCTTGAGGATTTACCACCATAGATCAATGAGGTCTAATAGTTATATTTATATTATACTGTATACTGGTTCTGAGAAGTAACTAAAGCTATAAAATAAATGTAGTGGAGTGTCAGGTGCTTCTCTTCTGTCTTTCTCTCTCCTGCTCTCTCTTTTTTATGGGATCAGCGCCTCAGCTGTGTTGCTTGCTGTAATTAGTGACTCGTGGGTTGTCGCGCACAGCTGAGGTGCGTTATTGTAATGACTTCCCTACCTTATTTAAACCTCTGGCAGACCTTACCTAACTTACACTATGTGAGACACGGACATGTTGAGGTTGTATGTGACAGTTTGAGTGAACGGCGAGGTTTTTGTGTTAGACAGGGTCAATCATGTTGGTGAACTTTCCTAGCCATGTGTATCTGACGGTGATTGTCCCAGCCGTGGGTACCGGACGGCTAGTGCTTCAGCGAGCGCTAATTCCTGTGTCCCTCCTGTCATCTCACCTGTCGCCATTCTCCTGTCTACTCGCCTGCCTTGTCCTGGTCCTCTACTCTCCTGTTTCCTGCAATCCTCCTACTCATCTGCTCATCCTAGTCTCCTCAGCCATCCCTGCCCTACCCTGGTTATTGTGTTATATGTGGACTCTGTTACCTTGTTTGTGTGTTTTTTCCATTAAACCTCCATTTTCTTTTACTAGCACCTGGGTCTGCAAACTTGAGTCCTACCTCAGTTCTCCCTCACCCTCCTGGTGAGGGGGGCTAAACCATAACATGGAGTAAAAAGTCAAATATTTGCCTCTAAAATGTAGTGAAGTCAAAGTATGAAGTGCCACAAAATCAAAATACTAAGTAAAGTAGATACCTCAGAACTGTACATACTGTACTACAGTACCTGAGTATAGGTACTTAGTTACTTTCCACCACCAATAGTGAGCATGTGTCATAGTGAGCACAGGGCTGCAACAGACAATAATGCTAACATATTTTAATTAGTTTTATGATAATCTGCAAATCACCAGCACAGTTTCCCTGAACCGAGCTGATGTCCTCCTTGGAACCGCTTGGCTTTTTTCCTCGATCAGTATCACCGTCGTCGATATCAGCACCATGGGAGTGTACAAGGTACTGTGAATATATACAGTCAGAGCGGAATAATGAGATAATAGGAAGGTTTTACTGTGCTGAGACAATTCCACCCTCTCTGTCTGAAACAACTGCTAAAGATTATTGAGCAAATTTACAGTAACATATAGAGTATGCTGCTGGTAGTGAAGCTGATAAATGGCGTGTTCAGAGAGTACACATCTCTGAACCAGGTCTGCCATGAACATGTCTGCATTTGCTGCTACCAGGGGGTGACCCCGCTGCTCTTTGAAGCCTGAGCCAGGAATTCTCAGGCTTAGCTAACACTGCTGGGGAAATCACCTGGCAAAGAAAACACGACGGGCTTAACCACTATACTAACACACACAGGCTTTCATTCAGCAAACCGTTTTTATTTGGACTGTTTATTGGATGGCTCCTTCCACTTACATAACGGAGCTACACCAAAGTGGCGAACCTTGTTGCAGTAATCGCACAAAGAGGAGTGTAAATACAGTATATCTTCACAGAGAAACTTTGTTTAATCAGTTAGGAATAAGTATCTGACTGAGAAACGTTTGAGAGGATTTATGATGTTGGTATCTGTGAATAAATGGATGAATGACTTGGGCCACCAGAGGCCTGAGAGTCAGTCTTGGCTAATTTACCAGCTCATCTGCAACAGGACCAAAGTGTTACATGTTGGCGTGTTACCTTGTAAAGAGGCTTTTTCTTTTTGCTTACATTTCTTGTAAATTCTCTAGCTCCTTGTTCTATTTAGAAGCTAAACAAAGTATCTCACTCTCTGATCAGCTCGCATTTTGTCTCAATGTTTATCACTCGTTTTCATGCGCTTTAAATCTTTTCAAGCCATTTATAGTTTGCAGTGGAATCACAAAATCAAAGAACGTTTATTTAACTGTATTTTTATATCTTGCCAAATCTATTTGCTGGTTGTTTACCACCTCCATTGTGGATTTGTACTGAAGCCAACCAAACTAAAAATGGCACCGCAAAGCAGTTTGAGTAGGAGGTACCAGCCAAAAGACATGTTGGTTGAAATTTGGTTGGAGAATTTACGACTCATATTTCAGACATCCTGTTTCTAGGGTGTTTCCAAAAAAAAGAAAAAAGAACTACCCTGTCCATCCTATTCAAGGATGCCACTCAATCATCTGTTGCTACCCAGCTGTTACAGAACAGCTGTCTTTATTTCTGCATGTTTCCTGCAGCTGTATGATGAATGACATTACAAATCAGTGGTCCATATGGCAGCGTTTTCTTGGCTTTGTTCTAGGGACCATGACAACCAGAAAGGGGCCTTTGACAGGCTTTGCTGTGATTACAAAGGAGTGTAACAAATAGTAGCACAGTCTCAAAGTACTTTCTCAGAGAGAATATGACACTGAAGCTAATGGATGCTTATGGCTGGCGGAAAGTCAAATTGTTTTTTTCCCGTCCAGTACAGAATGGTACAAGGGGAACTGTGCAGGAAACTAGCCCCCAACTGGAATTCATCCCCTCTTCTATTCTATGCCTAACAAAAATAACAGCAGTTCAGGGTCCACTTAGTAGCTTTTTCTTTGCTTTCAACCACACTGCATGATCTCCATCAGGCGTCACAAGTGTGATTTACTGTACTGACCACACAGCAACAAGCGGAAGCCAAACATCATGCCCCCTGAGATAGCTCCATTAGATTACAAGACCTTACAAGACGATGTGGTTGAAAGCCCTGGAAAAGTTTGTAAGTTGACATTTGAGTTTGCCACATGTACTGTCCCAGATTAAAAAAAGAACTTGAATGAACCTTGCTCAGTTATTGTGTTTTATTCTAATATAAACAAAATGCCCACTTCCAGGCTATTTTAGAAATTTCAACCACATCTCATGCACTTCACCAGACTTTGGCCTCTTGATAACAAGTGGTCACAGAAAGGATTTTAAAGTAACAGCCCAACATCTTCAGACTAAGCTAAGATATTTCTAATCCTGGCTCTGACTCTAACCCACAGACATCAGACAGCAAATGAGGATACTACCCAAAGTGTCAAATTGTCATCTGACAAACGCCGTCAGTGTCCACTTATCATGTGACCAATATTCCAATGCTGATTAATAAACACGAGGAAGCTGCATTTGCTGAAATGCAACAGACATCCCTGAGTTTTGAAAGATTAAAATTAGATCATTTTGTCACAGGGGAAAATGACACCAAATATAATTTGGATCATTTTTTTAGGAAGCCCATAAATCCTTCCTCTCTGGACCCTCTTTGTTAAAATACTGGCCTAAGAGCCAGTGAACTGTATGTACAGTAGGGGCAGCTTTTGTTTGTTATACCTGCATCCAGTGTATTTACTCAGGCAACCTCGTCTGCTTATTTTGCTGGTTGCATGGTCCTTGCAATAAGGCCAGCGGGTGTTACAGCTGTATGCTCTGTCCAGACAGAACGCTTCACCCTCCAGGAAATGTGACCATAAAAATATAGTATAAATGTTTATTGTCTCAGAATCGGTTATGGAATTCCTCCGCCTCTGCTGCAAACCCAGCTGCAGACTTGGCATGTTTATGTTTTCTGGACATGACCATTTAACTGTAAAGTTTGAACAAAGTCACCCACAGGCTAGCAGGTGATATGCATGAACAAGTCCAGCTCTTTGTGACTTTGCCGCAGAGATCCCAATGATTAGGCTAATCGCTAAATGCTAACAGAGGCAGGAGAGCACCAGCAGTGAAACCTTAGATCTGTAATTACAAGAAGCAGTGTTTCCCTCAGGAAGAATTTCACAGAGGGTAAAAATCAATTTTCTTCTCTGCTTTCTGGAGTGGCTACCACACAATTATGCCAGGCATTAATTACAAAGACCTTTTGTGCACTGGCTTACTCAAAAACACAACTGATCTGTTGGGGGTCTTAGCCTGGAATATTTTCTAAAATTCATGGACCTTCTCCATGAAGAGCTCCATGTTGATGTACTGATGCAAACTTTTTATCCATCCACCCATAACTTATACTGCGTAGGGTCGGGACAATGGCTGAAGCCTTTACTAGCTGACACAGTCTGTCCTCGGGCTGACACACAGAGACAGACAACCCCTGACCTTCACACCTACAGGGAGTTTAGAGTCACCAGCCAACCTAACCTTCATGTCTTTGGACTGTGGGAGGAAGCCAGAGGATGAAACCCACGCAGGCACAGGGAGAACATACAAACTCCACACAGAAAGGCTTGTGCCGGTGGGATGGTAAGAATCTTGAATGCTCTTTGTGTGAGGTGACAGTGCTAACCACTGCACCCCTGTGCCAACCCCGATGCAAACTTTATTACGGATGCCTGAGTAACTGCAGACATGCACGTCTCATCATGGGTGAGTTGGCTTCCTTGTTCCGTGTAAGACTGTGAATGATTCTTTTCCTCCAGCAGGCTTTTCTATGAGGGCGGACAACATCTGTGTCTGCGGGCAGGGTGCGGGTGGTGGGGGGCAAGGGGACACAAACCGGAAAAGCCTGACCACAAACTGTCCGCCTCTAGACCGGCTCAGCCATATGAACCGGGCCTGTTTACATAAGCGCCTCCCGCCTGTGTTTACAGCTAGCACACATTTTTGTTTTACCATGTCTAAACTCCTCAGACGTTTATTTTGCTTCACTTGAACTGTGAGTGTTAGGGCTACATCAACGGATGATAGTAGCTAATGTTGGCAGACTGGTGGCTGAAGTCTGAGGGATACTGAGGATTAGTGGAGCAGGGAGATTGTGAGTTTGCAGCACAGAAATGCACACACATGGAATTTCAACAAGTTCTTTAACAACATGCTGTGTCTTCCCATCTGAAGAGAGCTGTTGCCTGATGCGACACCTCGGAAAAGGGGAAGAGAGACTCCCATCAGCCCAACAAACAAAACAGGCAGGAAGTGTCTTAGAAGCAGGGGCATGGATTACACTGTGCATGCTGGGGAAAAAGCTTTCTGGTTAAGAAAGGATGACGCACAAAAAAAGAAAGGGAAGTACAAGGAAGGGAGAGACTCGGGGAATATGGAGAGAAAGCTGGCTGACCGTGTGTTGGTTAATCCCCTAAAGCATCCATATATTGCCTCCACCTCCTCTCCCACTCCTTGTAAATGGTGAGGAATTTAGCGTGTTGTCTTTGGGTCCGTGTGTGTCGACGCCTCTAGTAACAGAGATTTATATTTGCAGACATTGCCCATAGCACACCATGTTGCTTTAATCTCTAGGGATGTTGAAGCAGAGCATTCCAAACACCCAATGTCAGAGATGTCCTCTCATTTGAGCCTGATTTATTACAGTCAACATGCTATAGAATCTGGCTCAGAAAATATCATTTGAAGACCGGCTAGCTTAATATTAGCCTTTAAAATAAACTTTTCTTTTGATATTGTTTTCAAAAAGAGGAAGTCAAGTCTCTACGGTGCTTCCAGCTTGTTACGAATTCTTCTGAACTCAGCGAGCTGAATAGTTGGATTCGGCTTGGGGTTTATTTGTCTATGTACTTCAGACATACAAAGAAACTAAGGAACTTAAGAAATGAATGATAATTCAGTACATGTACAGTGTATACAGCATACAGTAGTTAGCTGCAAAGCCCTTGTGAACAATTGCTACCAGTCTGGAGGAGAACCGCACTGCCTGCCGTTGCAGTTTCCTTATCTCAGTATGTAGGCCAGCATGAACGCCCTGTAATGGGCGACGATAAAGACAGCAACTACTTGAGACTTAAAACTTGTGTTTTTGGTTTTTACACAGCAATCAGCAAGGCCACAAAGCCTCAATGTACAAGATGTCCCCTTCTGCTTTTATGTAGCATATCTAATCTTTAAATCCTGTCTTGACCAGGCAGTAAAGTGAAACTCTAGATAAGACAGAGAGAAAGACAGACAGAGAAAGAGACAGAAGTATGGAAACTGAGACGGGAGCTAAGGGGTGACTTGGAAAGCAACCAAGTTAACTGTTTATAAAAGCTGCATGAATTAATGTAAGCACCAGTCTCTTTAACTCAGATACTCTTAGCAATGCTTTTTAAGGCTGGCTGGGAATGTGTGAACACACACACACACACACACACACACGCCACTTATATGTACACACTTAGGGCACATAACAAAATGTAAGTGTAAACGGACACTTCCAGTGAAAAAACTACAAGTTTGCAAATAGACGGCCATAAATTGAACGTCATTCTGGGACAGAAACAATATCGCTCTCCCTTTAAGTTATTCTTGGAGAACAGCAGTGTGTTCCTGATAGCGTGTGGCTATAGGCTCTGACAGGAAAATAAACAACAGTGGGACTTGGTCAATAGGCCTTCCTGTAAGCTTGTTGCTTGCAGATCTTCTCAAGTATCAGGAAAGGCATTACTGAGCTGCAGCTACATAAGGCTACTGTAGATGACACCTGATAGAGCCAATGCTCTCTCAGCACTGGGAATATGAATATGTTCTTTGGGCTGTTAAAAATGAAATCCCTGACATGTTTGGTGGCTGGAGGAGCCAGGGGAGGTGTGTCTTGGATTTACAGACATGTAACTCAATCTACAGTATGTCTTCAAACAGGAGAGAAAACATACATCTGCACTGCACAGCAGAATTCAGCCACAGCTAATTTCATTTCTTAGCTGAGAAGAGAAATTCTGATTCTTTCAACTAAGGGCCAAGAAGTTAAACATAAAAGGGGGCACAGGGGTCTGGCATCAATGCAGTCATCCCTGCATAACTTTGACCACTGAGCCCCCCTGCTCCCTCCTCCATGTCCCACCCTGTCTATGGGACCACAGCAGCGTAAGAGCCTCATTTAGGAGCATAGGAATAAAGGCAGAAATCTCTTTCTCAGGAAGATTAGTGCCTGTCCCTTTGGAGTACGCCTGATGGGGGTCGGATAGGGTGGGTGGGGGTGCTATGACCCCCACCATAAGACCTTCCAGAGAAAGGCCCAGTGGCCGGTACAGAGACCAGCTCCATCTGAGAGTTACCTATGATGGACATGATTAACACCCAGCTCCTCATCTACTCCCAGCCAGACTGATTATCCTACACTTCTCTTCGTCTGCCGACTTACAAAGACATGCAGCTGATCCGTTATCACAGGAACAGAGTGCACAAGGGATGATTTAGTGCTGTTAGAGAAAGCAATTTTTAACACAGGTGAGGACATCTTTTGTGGCACTTCTCTTTGGCGCCCTACTACATACATCAAAGTTGTAAATCTGCTTATATGCTGAAGAACATCAATCCTTGCTGGGAGTTCACAAGCAATGGGCAGAGAGCTGTGGGCAAACAAGACAGATGAATGCAATAATCTTAGGCAGAAGTATTCAGTGCTACTGAGCCTGTCTGCTCCACTGGCCTCGTACAGTCAACACCAAAGTGAGGGATGATGGAAAAATTCTCTTTGGCAAACTTGCTGCAATACAGCACACCTGAGCACCACTACTCAGATGGCGTGCTGTATTTCGCTGCCTTCCTTTGGCCTCAACTGAGTGACAGCTTCAGACATACTGTAGGCCTGCCAGCTTGTTGTTTTACAGTCCTTACCATGTGCTTAGAAAGTTTGCCAAAGAGAATTTTTCCATCATCCCTCACTTTGGTGTTGACTGTACGAGGCCAGTGGAGCAGTGGGGTGGGGGAATGCACCATTGACAGGTATTCCTTTGAAACCGTGAAATGTTTTACAGTCCTGGAAGCGGGTACCTAATCTGAACACGTTAGTCCGACTTGGTAAGCACAGACTCACAAATCCCAGGGTCTGGAAGTCAGGTTGCAAGGGTCGAGCCTGTGGAAGCATGCCCTGTAGCTGTGAGACAGATGCAGGCTGTCACCCCAAATGTGGGTGCCCGTTTAAAATCATTAACAGGGCCTGGAGAAAGAAGCGGGATTCTTATCATATGGACTGACTGCGAAATGCACCTTTGAGCCAGCACGCCTGGCCTCTTCAGACCTTGACACACACTCTGTATTTGAGACAAGACTCTGCTTCATTATGTCCTCACACCCAGAAACACAGTAAAGTTCAGCA
>NW_018127959.1:559977-562152 GCF_001952655.1 Monopterus albus
TATGACACACAAACAAAGTCCGTTCTCATGAAACCAGCTATGACATTCATGGCCAGCCAACACAGTGGGTTAGGGTGAACAAAATGATCTCAGGATGTTTCTGCTTCAGTTACACTATTGTACTGTGTGGTGTCACTTTCAGGCTTAAAGAACTATAATGTAGTCTATAGTGCAATTCAGTTTCAAACACAAGCGAACTGTGTAACTGAGGACATCTCATTAAGCTAGTCTGTTACATTCAACACCTCCAACCTCCTTGATTTAGTCACATTTGACCCACATTTTTGTTTGCACAGATGTACTAAGTTGAGAACCAGTTCAAATAAGAAGAAAGAATAATCAGACTGAAAACAAAAAAGCAGAGCTTTAAAACTAGCGAATGACATACTAACGCCCTACTTTTACTGTTCCCCTGTATGATAAAGTGAGCGTTGTGATGGCAGGCCACCAGGCCCCTCATTAAACAGTGAACTATCTTGAATGATATGCTCCTGCAGCGGCCTCTCCGATGATGCCAGGGTGTCTTCCTGAGGGGTGTCAGTGTCCACAGCAGGCATTAGTAATTTATAACACTGGTACCTCAGAAGTCCACACGCGGTCCTCCAGCCTCATTACGAGGACTTTTCATCACACATGCACTAATCAAAGCATCTTTTAATTATGAATCTTGCCCTTCCTCCACTCTTTGTCTTTTGTTACAAGCACAAGATACCCTTGATAGGTGGAGAATGCTTTTTTCAGTGGAGCAAGGTTATGAAAATTCAAACCCCACAGCCTACATGACATACAATGGTCATAAGTGTATAAATGATTGAATAATTCATCTCATGGCAGTGTGTTTTCTCTGGCTGCTTTGAAAAACTGGCCTCTTTGTGGAGGTGCCAGGGAGGGTGCACTGGAACGTCCTAGTTTCTCACCCCGCATCCCCAAACAATTAATGCTCACGGCTCCTTTTGTGGCAGGCCACCAAGTCCATCATTAAGCAAAAGAACCACCACAATGTCATATGACATCTTGTTTGCATTTCAAAGGTGCTTCCCTCCTCCGGTACCGGAGGCCTCTGATACGCCACGCCGTCCACTGCTATGCCAGGCTTTTTAGTAATTCATGAAATTTACACTCAGGAGGTAAGAACATGGTTATTTGACCTCATTATAAGATTTTTTCATCACCCAGTCTCTGACATCTCTGAAACACGCAGCCCCCATCTCTGGGTCTCACCCCGATCATGTGCCACCCTGAAACCTCTGTCAGTAGGCCCAATGTTTCTGTTCCCTGGATGACATGATCCTACAGATGAACAGTCGGATACAGGAGAACCTTTCTGTACTAGTGTTTAGAATGATCAGTGCTGCTGGTTTCTCACCAAATGACCTTGCTAACTATTGTACTGCTTCTAAAATGTGTGATGCCTACTTATGCCCATCATATGTCAAATGTTTAGTAAAAAGCATAAATGTAAAAAAACCACGAGTGATGGAAAACATCTGTACCTCTAGTCAGAGTGGTGGGGGAGGGTTTCTTTGGGAGTTCTGAGAAGCTGCTTCCATCCAGACCAGCACCTTTGCACTCCTTCTTGTCAGTGGCTGTTGGAGCTGAAGTCTCCATGCTGCACTGCAATTTCCTTCACAAACTAGAGACGTGAGAGAAACACTAATGTTAGGTAAAATGCAGTATTCTGTGTGTAGCCTTGTAAAAAGAAGAACAAAAAATCAAGAGGTGCAAATGAAGTAATGTATTTTATTTTTCAAGCAGCAAACTGTGGCTTAATTAGAGCAACTGTGACGAGAAATGAAAAGTTAGCAGCAACAGTGAGGTCAACATACTGTAAGTGAACAAACAGCTGGTATATTACGCCATTTGTATCTCCACACTCAAGCTACATGTGGTTCATTATAGGAATATGATAAAATGTGTTTCTACAGAAGAAGACCATCCAGGAAGTCAGATTCTCTTCCAAACAAAAACTGTGGTGTATTACAATGTTTACACTGTAATTTCTCCATACGTGTGTAAATACTGTATTTATTCTGTCAGTGTAACTTAAAGTCTAATCCTGAACACACACACGTACGTGTGTAAATACTGTATTTATTCTGTGTAACTTAGTGACTTAGTAACTTAGTCAGTGTAACTTAAAGTCTAATCCTCAGTTTGATCTAAAGACTTCACACT
>NW_018127959.1:562735-572741 GCF_001952655.1 Monopterus albus
GGCTCGATGACTTGGCAACAGGCTGCTTGTTTGACTTGGTGGGGCCTACAACATCCTTTGCTGAAGGCAAACACGACCCCCTCCCAGCCTTGGAGGGAGAAGCCGTCCCACACTCTCATACTAGCTCGTGGTCACTGCTGTTCCGCCTGCTTTCAGACGCCGGCGAGAACCTGCCTGTGTACTTTGACAGAATGCTGAGATGACACTATGGCAAGAAAGAGCAACTGGATGTAATCACTGGGGTGACTTCATATTTTTCTAGAGGCGAGGAAAAGAACATTTTTCCATGTAGGATCTGCAGGTTTGGGAAGCATACAACATCTGAGTGCTTCAGAGTGTCCGGATGAAGCACTCCAGTCCTCTCCTCACACCTTCTGGCAGCGATGGGAAGTCAGTTTATTAAAATTTGACATAGACATACCAAAAGAAATAATTTTGTATTCTCATGTCTTACAAAATAAAAGTGTTTATATCTTGACATGTGCCCAAAAGACACAAGCTACACCCTGAAACAGCAATCCGGAAATTAATTTTCACTCAAGTCAGAGAAACAAATGTGATTTTTGGCTGTAAGAGCAACCATAAAAAATTCTAAAGGATCAAAGGAACATATTAAACACAGTCTGTGTAATACTAGATGGTACAAGAATACATAAACACAAATGGATAGTGAGAATGATACTCTCGTTAAAAGGACAGTGTAATTGTTCAGTGATCTGGTTACTGCTAGCTGGATGAGTGAAGTGCTGTTTTTGGTTTCATGTGGATATCCAACATGTCATCCTTCACTGTGAGGTGTGTGTACTAGCAGCCATGTCTGTGGCCCCTCACAGGAGCCAATGTAAGCGGATTAGAGGTGGGAAAGTAACAGGTTTCGGCTGCATCTGTTTCTTTCTTTTTTATCAGCTGCCAAAAAGTCCTAGAGAACACCATCACTCTGACATCACCCTAGTGATGGGAAGTAATGTGCTCTTTGATTTCTTTCATAGGCCTTTTTCGTATTTGGAGTTGGCCAGAAAGCAGGCGGTTTTGGGTGGTGAACCCTGTTGGCTCAGATAAGATGTGCGTGCTCACAGCAACAGCGTTTGTCGTTCAAGCAGTCTGCCCCTTCAAAATAACTCTGACTCCTCCCCTCAACATAACCATCTGATGAACATCTGGCAACACATTAATAGCTGTTTCCATGCTTTTACTGCATGCCAACAATTTGCTTTCCCATTTCCTCTGAACCTCAAGCCAGTGTTTAATGGGGTATATACACACACACACACACACACACACACACACACACACACACACACACACACTTGTGAAAGCTATTTACCTAAAAAGAAGCAGGTGATGTTTATGAGACAGTTTGATCTAAAAAACCAATGTAATGAAAACTGCTAGGTTTTAGTTCACTTTTTAATAACTGGCCCCAACTTCACCCCCACCCTCCTCACCCCACTTCATTCCTTAATTCTGTGGAGCTGTTCCATTGCCCCCCCTACCTGGATTCTCCCTACAGGCCAGGCCCAAGTTGCCCCTGATGACAGGGAAGCCCGGCGCTGATGGGCTGGTACAGGTGTCAGGAACCAAGCAGACAGATGGCAGGAGCCAAAGGCGAGCAAACAACAAGGGTGCACTTCTTTTCTCATCTTCTGGTTGGATGGGCAGCCCGTTGCGGCATGAACAAGATAAGCCCACCCTTTCTCCTTACCCCTCCCTCCAGTGCCATGTGGCCACAGGCTAGGGACTTCAGAGAGTGGAGCAGGATTACCCCCACTTACAAAACCCACACAGTCACCTGCTGTGTCTCTGCAGAAACCGAACGCTGATTTCTCATTATGCAAATAAATGCCACATGTATAAGTCTGCTATATCACCACTATAGCCTCGGGTAGTGCCAAGAAGCCGTCTTAGGACCGGTCACAGGAGGCGATGTGGGACAGGCCACCTCACAAGTTTTCAATCAAGGGGAAAGACGCTCCAGCTTTGAGTGTACTGTCTGAAGTGATTTCTGGGGAGTGCTGATTCAAACCACCATAGCCACAAACAAACAGGAATTTGACAAATTCCAGCTTTAAACGATTTATTTGTTTCATCCCAATACCCTAGGTTTCACAGTGAGGCTGCTGTGTTCTTCTCCCTTCTTGCCACATAACCACAAAACTGGATGTTTTTCTTTCCACTGAAAAATGTCTTTAGTGAAGCACTGAACTTCAGGTTTTGATGAATAACCTGACTATGCATTTCTATTTTCATCAGCAAGGCTGCTGTTTTAGCAGTTCTGGAAGTGAACACAGATGCCAAGAAATATATCTTGTATTCAGTAAATTCAACTAATTCTTTAAGGTTATGTTCGATCTCAATCTGCCCACACTGGGAAGGCTATGAATACATTCTAGACAAGTATCAGTTTGTATATTTAATGGATCAAGGCTAAAAAGGTAGCGGTAAATTGTCTCTTTATGAGCTGGGTTAGTGCACAGGATGGCAGACACTAACAGAGGAGAGCTTATAGTGGAGACTGTCCATGCTGGGTTTCCATTCCACTGAAGCACACCAGTTACAGGACAATGGGGATGGGACTCTTATGTTTTCTTCTGCCACAGTCAGTCTTAAAATAATTCTGAGGTCCTATAACTCCGCTTGTTTTCGATGCAGAATCACTTGTAGTTCCAGTCAGTAACTTCCCTGGTAGAAGCCGTCTCATTTAAAACGAACATCGTTGTTCTTCTCTCTCACATCCTCCTCTCTGTTCATTTAGCTTCTACCCTCTCTGTTTCAGACTTGCGCGACTTTTGTTATGAGACCTGGTGTGTGTTTTTCTTAGCACCTCGTTCAGTTTCAAGTGTTCCTCTGCTGCACTACCGTTCAACAGCTCCTCTTTCACCAACACTGAAAGGAATGCAAACACACATCAAAAGAGGCCCTCTCATTTTGAAGATTTCCAGGCTTTGCTCTTCTTACTTTCTTCCTTCCTATCTTTCAGTCAATGCGATCCGTATCCCGGTACGCTCTTTCCTGGCAGTGCATGCACACACACACACACACACACACACACACACACACACACACAGTGAATTCCCATAAGCACAGTGAGGCTCAGCGACTGCGGCCCCACACTCTGCTCACTTGGCAAACACAGCAGAGATGGATAGGTGAAGTCTTGCCCCTATGGCACCTGCAGACCTCTGTGCTCAGGTTTCTGACAGTGACACTCATGCAGGTTAACACAACAACCACCAAAAGCCATAATATAGTTTTGTTTTACATATTTTGTCTTAGTCACAGATGTGATGTTGAAATTTAAGCAGACTATGTATAGTTCTTTACTGAATAAACTTTGTCACCTGGTTGTTTCTTACTTACTGTGCCTCCAGTCAATTGTACCTAATTTGAGTGTTTTGTAATATATTTCTGCTCCACTACTTTTTAAATGTTTTGTTCATCTGACATCTTTTGTTAGTACTTACATAACAAATGACAATTTTTATATTTAATAAAAGTGATGGAGTGTGAAATATACAATGTGTACAGAGCAGTTCAAATTTTATTCTATTCATCTCAGCTTTTAAACAGTGTTTAGTGTCTTTTAGTCAATGTTTTGGTTTTACGACCTACAACTTCACTGTATTGGTTTACTCACGTATTAACAATGTCTCAGATCTTAACTAATTCTCCAGTCATGCTCTGGAGGCCAAAAGGCCACACACAGTAATATACTGAGGAGGAACCAGGAACAACTGTCCATGTGACCATCAGATCTGATTTACAGGTGGACAGGTGGGGAAGCAAGGGGAGGTGGTGGTGAGAAACTCCACACAGCCTTCTTTTTTTACTGCGGTGTGCCTTCGCTATGTCCAGAACCAGAAAGCTCGCCCCATAATTCAGACAAAATACAGCTGTATTCGCCAGCATGTGGGCAGCCGTAACCACCTTGGCCGGACTTCCTCCTGTATGCTGCAGCAGTTTCATGAGAAACCTTCAATTTAACTCACTAAATGTTGTCTCCATGGGAGCTCTTTTCACTTACCAAATACTTCCTTCCTTAGGCAGCGTAGCTCATTTTAGTCCTGGCTGCTGTAGTACCTAACAGTCAAATGGGATTCACTTTTAAACTGCATTCTAAAACGTTCACCTTGGGTTTACCACACTTGAAACTTCATCCCTGCCAGCGTCCATCATTGAAATGTTTTAACTGTTCATTTTCTGCATTTCTAGGTCCAGGATAAAGAGAAAAAATAACAGCTGTCTCTGTTCACGGGGATATGAAAGAGCAGGGGGGGTTTGCACAATCTCTGCTCTAAACACTGATCAACACGTACACTGTGCCTAAAAACCACATTCTTACATTATACCATTTGATCTATGTGCATTTTTGAGCTCTGTTACAGCTTATTCAGGTGGTGGTTTACAGTTTCTGTTCACCTTCACAGGACATGTAATGTACCTAGACATCGGGCTCCTTCCCAGACGTTCACCTAAATTTGCTTGCTACGTAAAAAAAAACTTATACTAAATCTGGATGTGCTTGACAAAAATATAATTTTAGATTTAAATAATAAATCATCAAAGCAGTAATAATCACTATTTTTTAATAAGAAGGGAACAAATGAAGTGTGAGTACTGGTCTTACAATCCCTGAGTGGCCAGAAAAATGACTTTACACCAACGTTCCATACTTGCAGGATGTGCGATGCCCAGTTCTATGCCAACGCGTTCATCATAGCAGCTTAAATGGTAATATCTTGTTCCTACTGCCCCGAGAGGCCAAATAAATATGTTATTGCAGGTTTAAAGAAGTAAAGGTTAATCTGTCAGTGGACACCAGGAAACAACACAGATGTTAGATCCTGTGTGTCAATGTATTAAATGTGTTATTTGAAGATTTCTGGCCATATATTTCTTATTTACAAAAACTGAAGACTTGTCCAAAAAGAATGTGTTTGGAAAATATCAACATGAAGCAATTAATATCAGACTGAGAATGTTTTTTGTTAACAGATGATATGCTGCAATGGATGGCAAGTTTCTGCGACCTCTGGGAGAAAGCAAGTTTAGACTTGGACAGGGCACATTCTCCATGGGTGAATCACTTGTCTTTGGAGAAAGATGGGTCAGAAAGAACAAAAAGAAAAAGAAGGTCATGAAGGAGGCTGTGAGCGGTCTGACAGCAACACATTAGCCATTAGTCCGATTCAGAGGTTGAAACAACACCACTACAGGCTGTCACACATGTATAGATTCAGGTCGCTCAAGCGGGAAGGAGAGTATTGCTGCAATATGTTTTCCCACATCAGGGTGCAGGTTTTCTATAAGGGGACGTTTAAGTGCTTTACTTGCTTTAAGGGACATTCAATCTGCGGGCGACTCAAATTCCAATTCAAAATGATCCATTACAAGACTGTTCATATGTTTTTTAATGTTTTATATATGTTTTTATTCAAATAGTCATGTAAGTTAGAGTTATTAAAAATATTTTCTCCTATTCCTGTTTTTATTCATCTCCTGTCCATTGGAGACATTTACAATCTGCAAACTGTGCATGGCGTCTACAACCCCTTACCAAAACCGTCCAGCGGATTGCAGAAGATGCAGAGTAATGAGCAGCTAAAAATGATGTACTATAAAAGGCATCTAAAGCAGCAGAGAAAAGACTCATGGATCAGTTCTTTTCCCACCCCTGAACCTGACCCTTGATGCTAGTAAAGGCAATATCCTGTGGATGATCTCTTCGTCTCCCTCAACCAACAGAAAACAGATGTGGAGCTCAAGGCCGACTCATAGTCCCAGGCAGGGACAAGGTTCCAGTCTGGTGTGTTTGAGAGAATCAAGTATCTACAGTCAATGAGCATACAGAGAGTTAGCCTCCAAATTAAAGAGTGCTTCACCGATTAGCATTGCACTCCTACAGCACTGTTGGATGCATGATGGGCAATGTGTAAATGTGTAAAAATCACAACTGTCACCGGTGCCACACTGCACACTGCTGAGTCGGAGCCAACTTCCTCTAAAGCATTTGGCCTGGGTCATTCATCCTAAATGTGTTGATAGCTCTCACTCTGGCTTGCTTCAGCTGTCGATAACTGCAAAATTGGCTGTGTGTGCGTGTGTGTGGCCTTGTTTGTCTAAACTTGTGGGAACAGAAAATCAGGAGCACACTGGCTTTGCAGGGACCTTCTGGGGACCGGACTTGTGGGTTTTAGAAATTTATAAAAACTGTGTGATGTAAAGTTAGAGCTTTGGTTAAGGTTAGGTGTTAGGCAAGCAGTGGCTTTGGTTAAGGTTAGGATTAAGTCTCCTGGAAATGAATGCAAGTCTATGTAGGGACCCAGTAAGTGACAAAAACACACACACACACAAGGATGTGTGTGTGTGTGTGTGTGTGGTATGTGCAGAACCACAGCAGATATGCATACAAGTCAGTGGGTAAAGATTTGGCCAAATATAAACTGGCATTTGCTATAGTCAGGTTTAATCGTGTTGCACCTTCCATCACTGTTGTGGTGAATGTGCCACTGCAGTAAATGTGCTGATACATAACAATTTGCATCTGTGGTTGTGCACTGCTGACCCACACAGCCAGCTGCTACTACGTCCAAAGAGGGACTCCCCTTGAAGTTTGGGGGATGTCAGTGTATGTGTGTATTTGTGTTGGATGGGGACCCGTCAGCAGCAGCTGTCAAAGCACATCACCAGGTAAGACCTTGTGGAGTTAATGTAACTAGTATTAAAGACTTATTTTCTACTCCATTTTTACCCTCTGTCTAGAGAAGATACATGTGAAAACACCAAGTTCATGTTTTACTTTGAACAGTGGAAAATTAGCTTTTGGAAAATAATGACATAAGCCTGCTCAGACAGGTCAGGTATGAGGCTGGAAGGGTAGGAACACAACTTCCTGTTGCCAAGGCAGACCTAATGTTTTTGTTGTTTGTTGGTTGGTGATCCAGAATGTTCACATTTACAAGGATCATGGGAAACCTGCTACTGTGGGACAAGAGATAATGCTCAAGACTTGCTCAAACTCCAGCTGAAACATTAAGGTGTCAACAGATTTTACATATCTTCTAAAGTTACTGAGCTAGATCCTGAAGAAAACCAGCATTAGTGAAATATGATTTTCATGTATAACTTTCAAACTGATAGTGTGATTCCAAATGCCAGCAGTAGGTTTTCATGGCAATAATGCTTTTAAGTGGAACCTGAGCTGCACCGGCACAGGACGAGGTCAGCACTCTCTGAGTGCTGTCTGCTTTTAAATGTAATAAATATGTGGCTCATGGTGTCATTAATAAAAACAAACACGCTGCATTACAACCACTTCTAACCATTATTATAACCATTTCAATACTGTGCCCTTCTGTAACGTGCAACATGACGTCCGAACATCAGTTTTATTTTACCTCTCGTGTGTCCTTCCACAGCAAACACAAGAATGGCACTGTGTGTAGGCTTCCTGCTGTCTTCACCAGCTTTTTCCCTGGAAGACTCTGCTACACTGTGACCACCTGTTGACACCGCTGAGTTCACTCTGAGAGCAACCTAAAATTGTCTGTGAAACAACTGAGTGCAAAAATGGCCCTGCATGTAACTAGCGCTGTTTGCTTCCTCACGTTCTCTCTAATGAGCGGATTACAAAACAGGAGCGAGGCTCACCCTGGCCCAGACAAAGAGGAGCGAGGAGATGATGGCAGCGACAGACGTGTTGAGGGAGAGGATACAGAGCTGGTTGCTTAAGACAACCACATGTCTCTCCGTCTCTCCATCGCTTGTCTCCAGCTTCTATCTGAGAGGAGACTGTGGCCTGGCACCGAGTCAGCATGATCTGGAATCTAATATCTCCCAGCATATGGAAACATAAGAAATGGAGCCCAACCACCCTGCCCTTGAGGCTGCGTTGACTTTGTAGCTATGGGAGGGCCCAGTGTAAATCATAACTTCCAACACAAACCCCGGGGTTGGGAGCACAAACACATCTCAGCCCCCCGCTCCTCTTTCTTTTTCTGTATGTTAGCTGCATTTTGTCATCAGCGGCCTCTGCGTAGACCCCAGTTTCTACCTCTGTATCAGATTAGGGACATGGCAAACATCCCAGACAATATGCTTTTGTCTACAAGCCTGTGTCAGCCTATCTCAAAAGCTCACACATAGAAAAGCCTGTTGGGTTTTTGATGAAGAAGTGATACAGTGAAGAGAAATGTGATCTTTTCTCTCTGTGCAGTCACATGCCTGATCACCTTTTTACACCAGCCATCAAGAAGTTCATTTAACACAGGATAGAGTAAGTAAAGCGTACAAGAGTTCTTATGAAACCGCACAGTTTTCTGTAGTTATCAATTATTTCAAACAACAAATTCCTCTTTTTATTTTCAAGAATTCAAAATGATGTCTAGAATGGGCTTTTTTGTCTAACCAGGGGCTAATCCTGTTTCTGAGAGAAGTATGAATCACCTGGATACTGGATGGCCATTTCCAGGAAGCTCGGAGTTTCAGCCGCACAGTCGATCAAAAAAATTCAGAAGAATTTGGAAAGTGTGAACTCATGGGAAACATCCTTTCATACTAAGTGAAATTTAAGGTGGAAGCCACTATGTCAGGTGGGTGTAAAGTAATAAACAACAAATCATGTTGACTGAGAAAGTCTCTCAGACTAAATGGAATACAAACATTTCAAATCAAAGATGGCCACCAGTGGTAGCAGTGACTACACTGCAGCTGAAAGAGGTTTCCATCCTGGGATTTTACACCCAGAAACAGCCACTTTCTTCAGCTTCTCAAACCTGTTTTTCTTATCTGTTCTAGCTGGTGCCCTGCTTCTTAGTGAGCCCTTGGCTGACAGAGCTGTGTTGTGTGGCCATGTGTCCTCACGGCTGCTCATTACTGACCTGACTGCCCTAAACAACAGAGTGACTGTATCGATGAGGGTTGACTGAAATGCAAAAGTTACATATCTAAATATTTACTGAAAATTACTCATCAATGTATTATTTCTATTGTGATTTTGCTGCATAATTATTGAGTTTTATTGCCCTACCCTAAAATGCAGACCTGTAAACAGACCTTGATGTAAAAAAAAGTTCCCATTTAATGAAATATCAAAAACCGTCTTCAAACAGTTCTTTGTTGACCCATCAATGAACTATTTTTTCAGACATGTTAGTTGGTGCTTTAATAAGATCTACGACCCTCTCCTGTCTCACATCTTCCTCTCTTGATAACCTCCAGGTTTTTGTTTAGTCATTCAAGCAAAAGTGTAAACTGTCAATTCATTGTTTTGAAGTGAAGCCGAACCATTTAATGCTGAGAGGGAAATGGAAATACTGTAGCATTCAACGTGTGCATAGCTTGGCCTTAATCCTTACATTTTTAGACTGTTGTAATGACATTTGTTGCAAAAACAGATCAACACTAATTTAACTATCACATCATAAACAGGCTGTGAAATGTGAAGGCAGTTAAAAAGATCTGAAGTGAAAACTGGTCACTTTCCATTGTCCACAGTTTATCTTGTCTTGAGATAATGAAATCAGCCTCACCATCCCCCTCCTACAAATTAACTGACCTCTTGTGACCTGGGCAAGGTTTCCCAGAAGACCCCGGAGTTACGACCACCATTGTTCCTTTGTAGGCCGATAGACAATGATGATGTTACTGCTAAAACACTTTTGGGAAATTTGGTTTCCGATGAGTCAGTATGTGAGTTAAGGAGCGTGTGAAGGGTTCGGCCGCGACGTGGTGGGAAGATCTTTGTCCTGTGCTGGAGATGACACATCATGCATCCTACAGAGTTCACTGTACACAAGACTCGATCCAGGTTTTTCTCCCTGTTTGGAGATAATGGAGCTGGCTATGGTCTTGTGTTTCTTCTTCTGCAGTTTAAGAACTACAACACAGACCCACAGGAATAGGAAGATGGGTGTTAGGCCTTGTTGCATTACTTGGAAATACAGTTTTCCCGAGTACAGCTATTTCTGGTGCAGTTGTGCTTTCCTGATTTAGATGAAGAGGAGTGCCT
>NW_018127959.1:572766-591736 GCF_001952655.1 Monopterus albus
GCCTCCAGTGACTGAGGAGGACAATTGGCCTGCTCAGTTATTTTACCCACCGCTTTGTTTTCCAGCAACATCCGTACGGTGCGACTGTGCTCTTGTGACGGCAGTGCTACGATACAGCGTGACCTCGGTTTCTGTGCTGGGATTCGAGTGCCCACTCTAGTTGCAGGAGGGTTCAAATGTGCAACTCAACCCCAACCCAGATATGATGTAAGCCTATTTAACCTCACACACTTGAGCGAGAATGAATAGGGTGCCTGAAGGGGAGTGAAACGACAGGCGGTAAAACAAGCGAGGATTGTCCTGTGCCGTCCTCATGCCCGAGGATTCAGTGAAGGGCCCTACAGATGAGTGTAAGTGACCATCTCTCTGTCGCTCTGCACTCTTCCCTCCATCTGAAGTGCAGGCTGACTGCGAAAGATCACGGTGGCAACGCTGAACATGAAGCTGCCATTTCCAGCCTCATAAAGGGCCATTAAAGTCTCATCAGTTCACTCCTGTACAACACAGCCCCCTGTGGGCTCCAGGCCGCACGGCCCCGCTCAGAGAAGACGCCGCGAGTGTCCCTCTGAGGACACTGATGACAGAATCATATTCAATAACATTAATGTTATTTCTATAGGTAAAGTTTTAAGCAAAAACACCAAACATCTGGACTATGTTTAGGCATATAACTGTCAGAGAAATGAACAGATTCTAAATTATTCCATCACTACACAGAAACTAAATCAACAATTTGGTGTGTAAGTCATTTAAACATTTAGAAACACTGAAACATGCTGTGCTTCATTTCTCTCACATTTCCCGCACTCACCTATTGTACATCTATCGATCGTATATTTTTCTTTGCTGATGTACTTTGCTTGCAGCGCTACACTGACACTGTTCAAGGCGCACATCCCCTTCTATAACGGAGATCGCACTCAAACTGCATCTCCATGAGTGATATATTTAAAAACTTCAAAACCTTTCCAGGTAGTTTAATGGTTCCTGATATGCCTAAGAATTAGAATGAGCTTCAAGAGGAAGAGGTACTTATTCTTACTTCCTCAGTGGACCAAGCATCCAAACACCCGTTAAACAGAGGCTGTGTTACGTCAAGCTAATTGGTGTGAATGAGTCAAACCGAGAGAAAAGTTGATCGTTGAACAAAACAACAGCTTTCACAAAATAACCTTCGAAATGCACTGCTAACGCACTGACGGCGGGACTTTACACCTCGACTATGAGAATGTACCAAAGTGTTTTCACTCATAAGGAGTAAAACACTTTGCGCTTACTCTTTTCTTCAGCAGCAGCTCAGACGTTTACACGCCGTTTGAAGGGGAAAAAAGCCGCAGCTAACCTTGATCTAATGCCACTGAATTCCAGTGCAGACATTTTTCAGCCAAACCACCAAGGCCCCAAAAGCCTCCCTCCACCCCACCACACCTAACGCCTCCTCACGCAGGCTGTGTTTTTTTTCCACAGCGGCCATTATGAGGTGACAGGCTGCTCTGGTACAGTACAGTGTCTTAGCTCAGTGAAATGAGGGTCACTGTGGGATGAGTTGGGGTTGAAGGAGTTTACTCAGCAGGAGTAAGCGTAGGGGAGGGGGGGGGGGAGGGCGGTGGTGGTGGCGGGGGGTGCTCCTCCCCCTCCTCAGACTCTTTCAGACTTCACCCTCTTCACCCTCTCCTCCAACCCTCCTCTCTGTCCCTGTACGCTAGACTTCATCGGTATTTGCTTTCAAAAAACGCTGTACCCCCGCCCCCTCCTCCTCTTCCACCTTCTCCTCCTCCTCCTCGGCCTATTCCCCTCCAACACACACAGACGCACATGCATACACAACCCAGTCATTCCTTTTCCAGTATTTGGTTCATTAAATTTTCTGCAGACTTCCAGAAAAGAGGCCAAAAATAAAAGGAACTAGATCAATAAAGCGGGGCCTGTGCACACAGGCGATGTGTGAAAACGGGGGCTACAGCAGCACACAGGGCTGGGGCTGTGGAGATGAAAGTGACATGGCCACTATGGGTCTCTGAACACTGTGGAGCGGAGCCCCACAACTGAGGCTGAATGAGCTGAATAGGCTCATCCATTCTTTGCTCCTTTCACTCGTGGTAGGCCCTAACTGTTGGAACTCTTCATTCCTCACAATAGACAAATGCACTAAAACTTTCTCTGTTTTCTCATGCAAATCACCTCAGCTTTGATTGGGTTTGTCATCATGTGAAGCGGAAAACACACACATATATGTATTCTGACGCAAGCTTCTTTAAAGATCACAAATCTAATATTAAAGCTTTTTACACATTCTGTTTTTAAATTCTGAATTATTTCACATCTTCTTATTCGTATTTTACCTTAATGATTTTCCAGCTTTTCTGGGTCTGTCTCATCAGCATGTACTTACACATGTAGTGCACTTTTGAAGAAAAAACACATGGTTTCCTTTTCTCTAACGTGTAGGCCGAAGCAGCGAGCAGAAACAGCGGACCTATAGGCCCACACATGAGTTTGGAGATCATTAGCAGCACCTATTAAATAGGAGTAAAAGCCAACAGCAAATATAGCTGCTTAAGGGCCCCACAAAGGCGTCAAGTGTTTGTTGACTGGCCAGCCTGGAGAGCAAACAGTAAACTTTGAATCTTTCAACAATAAGTACACATCTCCCACGGCCGGGTTGTGTCCACGCTGCTACTGCATTCCTGACACTTTCTGCCTGATGTTGTCTTTCTCTACTTTGGAGCATTAAGAGATTAAAGAAGTAAAGCGCTCTAAAAGTGAGAAAGCAGTGTGTGCGTTTGTGTGGTGTCTAACACTGTAATGACTTTAATACCTTTTCATTTCAAGCATACAAAGCTGAAACTGCACAGAAGAACGTTTAATCTTGATGTTGGAAAATATATTTGGACTTATTTTAATTGGACTTCTTAGAGTTAACCATCAAATAGTCAGTGTTAAACTATTAAAAGTTAAGGAGTGGGATTGGCGCCCAGCTTTCTGATCACATCTCTTCCCATATGGATCAAGTTGCAGGACAGAAATTTTTTGGATTCCTGTGTCAGATAAGTTCAAAGTGCAATTGAGATGTGAAGCTGCCCTGAGCCTCATCTGACACGCAAGGCAAGAGGAAGAGGAGATGAGAGGAGGAGAAACGCCAGTAAAACACTGTCTAACAGCCTTGTGGGTTTCCTTACCTTCAGTGTCGTCCCTCCTCACGTCGTCAGCCAACTTCTTCCACCCGAGTCTTTTTGTCCGAGCAGAACTTTGTCTGCAGTCTGACTCCTGTAAACTACAACTAAGATGGCACAGCTGCTGAATGTAAAACGCACAAACAAGCCTGTCCCGGCTTGACGCGAAACTCCATCAACTGACTTTTGTTTGTTTGTGTGTGTTTTAAGTTTTGGAACACGCACAGTTTGCACCAGATCACCACGTCCCGGACAGTGACTCAGTGCGGGGCAGAAGCCGCGTCCAACTTTTTCTTCCACTCCATCTTCTCCAGGACTCTTCTTCTCCTGCACTCTTCTTCAGCAAACTAACATGATGTGGGAAAGCTCGTCTCTTTCTCAAGTAGCTTTCAGGCTCGGAGCGATCTGGCTTCTCTCGGTAGTTGTTGCAGAGACACGCGGCGGTGTTGAGGTCTTCAGGCTGCTGATCTGTTTTCAATCCGACCCCCTTTTCTCTCTCCTTGCCATCTCCTCCCTCCTCACTCCCCTTACTCCCTGGTGAGTTGAGCCATTTGCTGCACCAGATGGGCCGGGCTAACTCAATCCAGCAGTTGCAGACAGCGAAAAGTTAGATAAAGTTTCATTTGTTGTTCGATTTCCACAGGCTTTTCAGTTAAGAATGTCCACTGGAACCGGGTTTGTCCGTGGCGCGCAGATTATAGGAGTTATGAAGTTTAAAGAGTCCAACGGAAATCAGCTGCTGCTGCATTGCTTCACAAACCAGTGCTTTGTTGACATCATTGCAACAAGTTTCTAGGAGCTCTGGGTGTATTTTCCTTGAGCTGTGATTGTGATCAACACACTAAACAAGCCAGACTCACACTCACCACACAGTTAAAGCCACTGACTGAACAGCATTGTGTGATTTAAGAAACTGTGTCGATTCTAGCACATTTCAATTCAATCACTATTTTAAAATAAAGAGAATAATAAAATGTGTGATGAGTCTTTAGCTAAGAAAAAGTACATGTCCTGAATTCAGAATCCTCTGATCAGCGAATGTACTTCAAGGATCAAAAGTGAAATTTCTCATAATGCAGAGTGTGTTGATTATAACCTCTGTTTCTGGGTGAATTCAACGTCATGGCAGGTCATGGAGAAGAACTGGGTAGGTTAAGATTCTTAGAATTTTATTTATAATAATGAATCATATTTGGTAAAGCAACCGTATGCTTTGAATGTAAAACCTTAATATGCAAAGTGATCACTATTTACACAGCTTCTGTAGTGGAACAAAACTACAAATATGAGCAAAGGTACATTATGTTCTCCATGAAAACATGGAGCTCTGTTTGGCTTGGTCTGACCGGCCGTTTGGACGAGGCAGATTCATCTACATGTTTACCTGTGTGTAAATAATGCATTAAAGCAGTGCACACTGGTTATCACATCATCCTGCACTGACACTTCATGACACCATGCAACACTACCTCCAAGTCATTTTACATCATAGAAGTGTGTTATATCTAACACTATCCAGGCTGTTATTCACTATAGACCTACAGTACAGTGCAGACTATGTATCTGGACAGTTACCTATTTATTGTTCTTCAGTACATTCTGCTTGAAATAAAACAATGCATACTACATTAAAGTGCCAAAACTCAGACCAATATAGTGAGAACTGAGTGGGAGGGATAGTCCTTTTAAGGCAGTGTGCAAAGTTTAGGAGTTCCAAAGTAAGTGGACAATCCACATGACTCATCATATTTAATGTTCTGTGGAAAGTCTTTTGCAGCCAGTGACTGCCTGAAGACTGTGACCCACAGGCATCCTAGACACTTTGCATCCTCCCTGGTGATGCTCGCACAGAATTTCACTACTCCTCATTCAGCTCCTGCTTGTTGTGGGGGCTCTCTGCCTTTAGTCTGGTCTTCAGGTAGAATGCAGCTCAGTCAGACTGAGATCTTCCACTTCTTTGGCTGCCCTGGCCCTAAGTTTAGGACCACTGTCCTGCTGCATGACGCATTTGTCTTCTGAGCACAGAATTGGCAAACACAAAGACAATTCAGTGCATACATGCATAAAAACATTTAAATGCTAATTAAAAGAACAGAAGAGAAATAAAACCTGTAAAAGGGACCAGCTACAATAAAAATAAAAGCATAGACATGTTTGAGCAGTGAAATCATCACTAAATGCCACAGTAGCAGCTCCACTTGCAGCCATAACAGGAACAGTACCACGTTTGACAGATGATGTGGCATGCTGTTCTGTTTTCTGACTTATCTACAATGTTACAATGATGAATTATCATCTTAAATGTGACTGAAAGTTCAAAAAAATAGGCGCCCGCATATAGCTGTACTTCGACGCAGAAGCAACTCGATTCACACAAGTCTCGCAAACGCTTGCTGAATATGTAATGTCTTATACAATAGCTTGCGGATTTCTTTGAATGGTCATAATCTCCAGGCTGTGGACGTTCATGTGAGCTTGCCTGAAATCCAGCAGTGCCACTGTAAAAGCAAAAAATGTTTTCCACAGATTTTTTTTTTTTTGGATATATTTTCCCTCCTGCTGATGCACTGTGACCAGAGGATGTGGAGAAACAGCCATGACAGGCAGAGGTGAACAGGGTGTTCAGACACTTTGCTAAAGTTCAAGCAGCATCCTCCATAGTGAGACAGGGGCAAAAATGAGATGTGAGCCCATATTAACCGTTCTACTTTCAGGCACCTTTCTGGATGTTGTGTACAGATTTTATATTCTCAAATACTACCTGACTAAAGATTTATTGTGTGGTGATTTGATTTAACAATATGCAAAACAGAAGCACACAAGTGAAATCAGTAGTTAGGCTCTGTAGCACAGCAGTACCCACCTGAAGGCCTCTATCATGGGATTTAAATCAACGTTACAATAACATCAGCAGAAAGAAGTTCACCCACAGTATGACAGGAACTTGATGTTCATGGGACTTGGGTCTGTTCACTTTGCCCAGTTGGTAGTCCAAACACGTCAACGCAACATCACCACCACGCACTTCCAACAGCTGACATTCATGTTTCTTATTGTCGCATGCCACACCTATACCTTACACTACATGTACAAAGTACAAAATAAAATATGTTTTAGTATCATTTTTAGTGTCCTTTTATTGTGTCAGCAACTTTCGAAAAGAGGATTTTTATCTTCTGAAAGACCTTTATCTTAACATAACCTTCAATATGAAATAAAATGTATTTTATTTAACGTGCACAGCTGCCAAAGCCTATGTTGTTTAAAAGGTGTACTTAAAGTATCAAAAGTAAAAGTACTGGCCTATTTCAGGTGTGTTTTGTTAGCGTAAATATTTTATTATTGAATAACTGTGCATTCACAGGTAAGCAGCCTTTTTATTGCATCTGGTCAAGGTGGAGCTTATCATGTGTTTTATATGTTGGGTTCTTCAAAACAGTTCCTTAAATTTTATGAATAAGATATTAAATACATTTGTACCCAAGTACTGAGTGAATAATTTACTTTGTTACTTGCCCTTTGCTACTGTCTTACATAAGGATATGTACAAACGTATTGAGATCCGATGTACCAGAGTCAAATTCCTCGTGTCCAACACACCTGGCCAATAAAGCTGATTTCTTTTCACCACTAGAATCTGGTAACCAAGGCTGAGCTCAGACAAGCTCAGTGTGAGGCTCCATCCAAGTACTAACACCCACACATGCATATAAACACAGACAGTCTCAAAGTGACAATGTGTTTGGGAGATGTGGGAGAATCCAGCTCAGACATATGTGGACTCTGTAAAGGCTGGTCAGGGGATCTCAGGAGCTGAGCTACTGTTCAGCTCCACAGCAGAGACATGAGACACAACGATGTGGAGAGATGGCGTCACAAAAGGCCCATCAGGCCTGGCTGGGTCAGGGCTCGAGGTGCTGCCACCTATTGGCTCTCTCTGTGCACACTCTCAAACCCAACCTGTGCACGAGTGGCCTCTGTAGCTCCAGGAGCCTTTGTGCCTTGCATGAGCTTGTTGGGCAAATAAAAAAAAAAAACTGTCAGGGAAGCTGCTGGCTAGAGAATCAGAGAGGGAGGAAAAGAAACGAAGGCTTGATCGGGAGATGATAAGGTTTAGTTCAGTTTTATTTGTATAGCACCAAATCACAACAAAAGTCGTCACGTTAATAGTTGGTTCATTTAAAACAAATGATGCAAATGTCATCCTGTGGTCTTCATTCTGTTCTGTGTTACTGAGCCATCATGTTAATACAGTGATAAAGTACCAGCACACACAGTGATCAAACTTTGTCACTTTGGCCATTGAAGTGTTTAGAAATCTTTTATTCAGATTTATTCATAAATTAATTAATTTCTTACATTTAATTAATACCTTTCTAAAATACATTTTTATTTTTAATGACTAGTGTTTTAGTTTCAGGGTTTGAGGATGATCGAGACGTTTTTTCCACCAAAAATATAAACTAGTAATATATTCATAAAGTAATAAAAATACAAAATGACAAATTAAATTCTATGATTAAAATGTTGCTTTTTAAATACAGTAATAGATGCCATGTGGGTTTTGACATGTTTTGCCCTTCAACATGAAATCTTTATTACCATGAAGTGTCATAAAACCCTTCCACCACTACTGTGTCAACAAAAGTGACATGTACATAATATTAAACCTGTAATGGCTATTTACTCATTATCCATCTTTGATACACTTGTTCTGAGACCAAATCATTAAACAGCACTGAAAGACAACACTTCTATGTGGTAACAGCTGAGAGGTAGATAAGTCAAGTTTTATTTTTTATGGCCCCAAATCAAACACTTGACCCAGTGGGTTTTAAAAACTGTATGACACACAGCGGCCTCTGTCCACAGACCAGCCATAGCGTAAGCTTAACTTCACTCACATCATGTAGGGTGAAGGAGGTAAGAGAGGCAGCCCTCTGCAGGAGTACAGTAGCGACTTTGTCCTCTTATCTGCCCGTTACCGAGCTCCTCACAGTTTATTCAACCCCACTCTCTGTGCCCCTGACAGCACTGCTGGGTTTTCTCACAGCAGCAGACTGGTCAACCTTATACAGGCACAAGGTTCAGGCTGTAAACAGTTGAGCTTTGAGAGGAGAAGCAAAGGGCAAGAGGACAGAACAGGTACATATTGTAAAACAATGATGAAGTACAAACCAACTGACAATTCTAACAAGTAATTTATTCAGTTTTATTTTTGATTAGTGACATTCCTCCTAGTGATCAGATTATTCATCTGCCCACAACATTTTACGACACCATATGGGGTTGTATGTTTACTACACCAGTGGCTCCCACCCTGTTTGGCTTGTGACCCCTTAAAGTAAAATCATGGCTTCTTATGACTCCTCGTCACAGTTTAATGTAGAGCTCTGAGCAGTGAGTGATACTGTATTTACTCCACACACTGAGGTTTAAATGGGATAGAGAGAACCCCCCCATTTATTTAGTATGACAGACGTATCTGGTGACCCCTTAGGGGTCCTGGTCCCCAGGGCCCCCATAGTACTTAAATTACTTCTTCAATTGAGAAGGAAAACGTTGAATCTGTTTCAGTCACACTGTTAGAGCTCAAGGTGGCGTGAATTTCTTAGAAAATGCTGCCCTCTAATGATAAGTCCACATGTTGACAGTCAGTCAGAACATTTTGTAGTAAATTAATGTAAATATATAGTTATATTTCTCAATTGATCCTAGCTGAGATAAAAGTATATTTAAACACAAACACACAGACATACACACACTTTGCACAATCCTGCTTGCATATGGTAATTTTCAGCCACTCATAAATTGAAGCAGGCTGTATATACAGTGTCCTTCCGTACATATGGGCATTGTATGTGTATATAGAGAAACCTAGAGTATTATTTACAATACAGAGTCAGTTTAGTTTGAACTCCAAATCACACTTGTGCTACTTGTATTGCACAAACACACCACAACCACAGCTCCCTGTTCATTTTTCAACAACTATCTGTTTTTATACCTGTTGCATGTACACAACAGCTGGGTTTGTCTTCATGTCTTTGGGTAATTCTATTCTCTTTGTTTAATAAAACATCTAGAGAGTCACTGACACGCCTGGCCTTTGAATTAGGTTCTGATTCTGAACCTGGACTGTGTTTCTAACATGTCACACAAAGACGTCATTGTACTCTACTTTATTGTGTCACAAATGTAGTGGTGTTACGGCTCAAGTTACTCTGTAATGTCAGATTTGAAATGTTGTTCTCAAATATCTTTTTTCTACAGCAGTTCTGTGGTGGAAAAAATCTTTTTACTTTGATCTATATATGCATGTCTATTACATTGTTCAAGTTAGATCACAAATGATGGGTGAACCTGAACCTGAAACAGCAGCATCTGAGCCCTGGATTCAGTGACATTTGGTCTTCACATGTCATCACCGCAGCAGTGAGCGCATGACTTGTGTTGTGACAACACTGAACTTGTGATCCTCAGATGCCCGACCAGGCATTTGTTCTGCCAGGGTCTGACTTTGGGAATACTCCATTTCCAGCATTCTCAAAGTGACTATCACAAAAGAGCGTCCATCCGGAGGCATGCAAGCTACAAACAGCCCTATAAACTGAATGGATCTGTCTTAGTGGCCACTTCCTTGCCCTGGGTGGTACATCACAGAGTTTGTCAGAGGGAGGTTTATACTGTTTGTGCACAATCTGCCACCACTTCAAAGCTGTGGGAGGGAGCTGAAAAAGGGTGAAGGAGGGGGTTGTTCCCTCTCAGTGACGCATGGTCAACCTCAAAGGACCCAGTCTCAAAACATCCAGTCCTGGCATTTGAAATGGAGAAGTGGTCAAGAAGTTGTCACTGTTGAGGCTTTGACAATTCAACAGGTGGGAACAGGTCATTTTGTGTTTTAAGACTGATCCCAAATGCTTCAATCCCTAATTTCACTTTCCTTTCCAAGAAAAATTACAAGGCTGCTTCTTGTGAATATGATTTTATCTGGGACTTTCCTTCATTTGTCTGAGGAGCATGAGAATGTACCTCTGGTCACTCTTGGTCTCAGACGGTGACCACAAATTGCAACAGATACAATAATGATCAGGGTATAAACTCATCCCACCAGTCACAGCTGGCTGAGTAAACTGGCAATAGGAAGCCGTAAGTGCTCTGTATTCTCTGACTCACAGCCTAGTCTGGCTCTCTGAGTCATGGTGGCGTGCAGCGTGGAATAGCATCAGACATCAACACACAGACCTTCCACTGATCACACATGGACAGTCTCTCTCCAGGGAGGAATCAGAAAGGGAGTTCTGTGATGTTGCCAAATGATCCAATAAAAAGTTTCCCCTGTTGTTACACAACAGACTAGTGACAAAATCACACAGTAGAAAACAGTTTACAGCTGGAGCCAGTACTTTTTTCTTTTTTTTAGTTTTATAGAAATCATAGCTGCACTACTTGTAGTAAACACCAGGAGGTACTGGTGATCTGTTTTTGCCAGTACTTTCAAACAATGAGTTGTGTTGCCTTGATGCCCTAGTGATTTGTTAAAGCTAATTTTGGTAAAATCCCAAATTCACAACATTCCAACAGAGAGAAGGGTGTGGTGTGGAACAAAAGGCCCTGATTCATCCAAGCAACTTTGGAGTTATATTGTACACATGCAGTAAACCCTCACGCTAACCCATAGACCATGTGATACAGGATCCTGTAGGAGGTAGATTTTCACTGTACAAAATGCCTAATGTATCACAACCATTCTGCAATTTTCCTCAAACTTCACAAATGACAGCTGTGTGAAGTGCCAGGGTTGGACTAACCTGCTAGGAGATGTGTATCTTGTTGCCTTTTAGTAATATTTTGCCTCGAAGCCAAGAAACCAACCTATATGGTGTTTGTATGTTGGAATTGTACTGTTTCCTCAAGTCTGCCATGTTTCAGTCTGTGGGGCCACACAAGACAGTGAGAAGTTGTCAGAAGGCTGGATGGCATCAGAAAGTCTGGGCCAGCAGGACATGTGTTCCACCGGCCTTGGGAGCTACTAACCTTAAGTAAAAACTACACAACACTACCCTTGATACTTTCTTTTTTAATCATTCTCTCTCTGACTCTATTTATAACGGACCCTTTTTTCTTTTAAAATCACATTCAGGAAAAGAATGGAACACATTTGAATAAAGGTTTAATTTTAAACCTTCTACTGAATATTTCGAGGATATCCAACAAACAATCATTGTTTATCAGAACTGCAGTGAGTGGAGCAATGACCTACCTGCCTTGTACAGGACAGGCCTCCCAGCAACCTTCACTGATCTGCAGTGCTGATATGAATAAAGGAAAGATAGACACACATCTACACCGAAGGCCATTTTAGCAACATCCGCTCAGCTCTTAGATTTCAATTTTCGTGATGGTTGTTTGCCAGTTTACTGCAGGAAAGCATCTTGGTTGGTCTAAGTCAGAACATACATCCTGTTGTTCTCTGACCAGAACAATCTGTTTGAAATTAGACCGGCCACTTTGGCACATTAACATATTTAACTTATCAGCTGGCTGGTCCTCAAGGCTTTCTGCAAGACTTAGCAATTTATAATTAGTTACTTTATCTGTTCATGGCTTGACAGACATAAAGCTGATGAAATTTCAAAACTTCAGTCAGCTCAGGAAGTTCAACCTGCCCCAGAAGCTGCTGATACAGTTCTACAGAGGAATCATCGAGTCTGTTCTCGGCACCTCCATCACCGTCTGGTTTGGCTCAGCAACCAAACAGGACAAGTACAGACTTCAGTGGACAGTCAGGACTGCAGGAAGAACCATCAGGTCCTCCATGGAGGCCAGCGTACCATCCATGGAGGACCTGTACACCTCACAGGTCAAAAGGAGGGCAGAGAGGATCTCTGCAGACCCCTCACACCCTGGACACAAACTGTTCGAACCCCTCCCCTCTGGAGCTACAGGTCATCGTGCGCCAAGACAACCAGGCAAAAGGACAGTTTCTTCCCCCAGGCCGTCGCTCTGATGGACAGTTAATCCATCACTATATGTATAACAAGAAGCAACAAACACCACACTGTACATCACTGTACATTAAAGAGTTCATTCTCTTAACCTGTATATATGTACATATTCAGAAATAGATGGCTGTTTGTCTTCTTGATTTTTGCTTGTTATCCCGTTTTTCTTTTTATTCTGTATTTGGTGCGCTCCAGGGGCCACTGAGCTGGAGTCAAATTCCTTGTATTTTAACATACTTGGCAATAAAGTTTATGATTGAAGGATCAATTGACTGATTGATCTATTCGGGTGACACCGGCATGCACTGTGCAGTCTATCGTGGTTAGGCACAGTGTACCTCATCGTCTCATAAATCATGTAGTCACTGACCCATGAAGAACCTGTTTTGTATTTAGGACTTCTGCTGCATAAACGTGAAATGATGGGCATGTGTTGAAGCTGTGCTCCCAGCTGCTGATGTGGAGATAAAACTCAGGGACTGTGTGCGTCAGTCTCTTGTCAGGGTACTTTGAATACTATCAGCTCTCTTTCAAGCTTGCCCAAACACAGAGGGCCAGTTTGAGGAACCCTGGGGAGGAATCAGGCCAAAATATGCAGGCCAGACCGAGATACACATCGCCGGTCGGAGCCTCAGAGAAGAAAAGGACAGCAGATGACGGGAACGGAATAAACTCTGTCTCTCTCTCTCTCTCATCTCTCCATCTATCTTACATGTTGCTTGCTTTCAGTCTTCCTTTTGGAACTCTTTCAGTTCTTTGTTTACCCTGTGACTTTCCTGCTTCCCCAGTTTGGGTCTAACTGGGGACCTCATTTCCAGACAGGTGTATACATTCTGTCAGTTTAGTAAGGACAAACATTCCCCAAAAGGATTAAAAAGTCTTAAAAGAAAATTTACAGTGGTAAACAGTTAAAAATATAATAAGAAAAAATGTAAATAAACTGTTAGATAGACACCATCTATCTATATGACATTATTTGATTGTTATTGTTGATATTAATATTGCAGCTGGCTAAAGTGAAGGTTACTGCAACCTCTTCCTATGTTGTTATATAGTTTGATCTATAAAAATGCATAACATTTTATAGGTCATATACGAGTTTAATATTTAAAATCCTGATGTTATCACATAGCACATCTCAAAAACAAAACTAATGCAGAGGGCTTTATAGAGGCAAAGAAAAGCACTAACATTAAACACAATCAGCATTAAAAAACCAGATTAAATCAATTTTGAGAAAATAAAACATGATCAAAATAGTTAAAATTAAATAAAACATATAAAATGAAAGTAAACCGGCCAAAGATAGAAGGTGGCACAACTACAGTGCAGTAGTAAGTTGTAAGGTGCGCCGAACACCACACAGGAAACAAAAGTGGAGCAGCGAAACCAGTCAATCAAAGCCACAGGAAAACAGCAGAGCTTTCAGTTTAGACTTGAAAGTGGCTAGCTACATCATTAGGAACTTGGTTCCATCTGTGTGCAGTATAGGAGCTGAAAGAAGCTTGACCCTGCCTAGTTCTGACCAGAGGTTCTACCAGCTGCTGGCTTCCTAAGGATGTCAGAGCCCTGCTGGGTTTGGGCTCTTCAAGGAGATCAGAAATGTATTTTGGTCCCACACCACTGAATGGTTTATAAATGAGCAGCAGCACTTAAAAATCGATTCTGTAGGTACCTGGTAGCCAGTGTAAGGATTTAGGGATGGGAGTGATGTGCTCAGTTCTCCTGTTCTTGTTAAAACTCTGGTGGCAGCATGTGAATGAGCTGAAGTCGTTTAACACTGTGTTTTTGGGAAGACCAATCAAAAGAACGTTACAAAGTCCAGCCTGAATTAGTTTCTCCACATCTTCTCTGGACATGATGCCTCTGAGTCTTGCTATTTGTGGCCTTGATGTGGCTGGTGAACCCCAGGCCCGAGCCAAAAATTCTAACTTGAGTTTCTGTCTTTACCCAGCTGAGCAGTAACTTTCATTCCTTCCTTCTTGTTCCCACAAACAATCAATTTCTGCCTTTGGATCAATTTAATTGGCTCCAAGTATTAACTTGCCCTAAGCACTGACTGAGTGAGTCGAAGGGACCATGGTCACTTGGTGAAAGAGCTGCATTAACATAAGGTGGCTACAGTTAAATGCAACCAACGCTCCTGGGGTAGGAAGGGGCAGGGGATTGAAACAAGAGGTTCATGTATGCCATGTCTCAAAACTTTGATTCCTTATGGGAAGTCTCATAACTGAGGTCAGAGTTTGGGAAGTTTCCCCTACTGTGCTTTGCTTTTGTTGTGGTCTCTCGCTGATTAAGTAAAGGAGCTTTGATGTACCATTAGACAAGCTTGCTAGTGACAGGGCGATGGGGGTGGGTGGTTGGTACAATATCTTTCACAGACAGGTGAGTGATGATGAAAGACAACAGCCTTTGCATTGTCAACAGTCTTGGACCTACTGTAAAAACATCTTTTAGAAGCTGAAAGAGTAACAAAGAGGATCTGCTTTAAGAGTGCACTTAAAACCTCCGAAGTCAAAGTCCCAGATGACCACATTTATGTCACTGAGCGTTTATCTATCTGGTCTTTATGCCTGTACAGACATGTTACTTAGCTAATGTTGTTTGAAGTATGTAGGTGACAAAAACATCTTAAGGGCTCGCTGTGATTGATAGCTGAGAGAGATCAGCCTGCGGTGATTGACGCAGTCCCTACTGGTATCTGATACATATCCATAAAACAAACACAAGCCTCCTATCAGGTTACCTAGGCCCACACATGCTGTGTTGTGTGTTGCTAGGTACTGAAACACAAAAGAGCTTTTAGCTGTTGCTTTGGAAAGTAAATGCATATTGTACAGTGTTATTCCCTCTAAAACATAAAGTCCTAGTGCAGGGACCCCTACTGAAGCTGAGTAAACAGGCCTCACACTGTAACCTGTAGGCCACAGACATCCCTGAGGTGCACCAGACTGACTGGGGCACTGTCTGGGACTTCATGATATTTCTTAAGTGACTGTCTCGACTATCTTAACCCTGTTTACCTCGTCACCGCAGTGGCCAACAGGCTTTCAAGTAAGCAGGCAGGAGGGACATGCGAAGCTGGATGGCCTCGTTTAGAGTCTTAAGACCTTTGCTTGTGAGGATTCGTTTTAAGTCGCTCACCTGAGAAGCGTGCGTGTGTGTACGGCAAATGGCTTGATGCCACCTTTAGCTCAATGCTGTCATGTCTTTAATCCTTAAAGAACTAGTGAGCATTTTCTCATATGCCATTCATGATTTATAGCCATGTAGACTTCATCGTACAGGTTTTTAGATACAGTCTCTGTATCTGAGAGTACGACAGCTGTGAATGTAGCTCACAGCATTAAAGTATTGCATTAAAAAATCCAAGAGTAATATGCCATGTAGATACAGTGTCTTAATCAGTAACAGATCTATGTTCCCACAGTTTTCATAATGTCTCTTTCATCAATGGGAAGAAAAGCATGATCATTGTTTTTCTTAAGCCATGTTACCAATGAATGTTCACAATGATTTTTGATCGCAATATTACGTGACATTTTCTCAAGATTCTCTTGAGAGAATTTCTGTTAATTGTGTTTTTTAAAAGCTTTAAAGACATCTGCTCTAAATGACCTGGCTAAAGGTGAGTAGCAAATATTGTGAGATACACAGTATTTTCATTTTATTTTACTTTATACCCATTAAACCTCTACTTTTATACATATTTATACACTGAGAATAGGCCCACTTGCATTAATGTGTGTTTCTGTGTATATATTTTACAGATGCAGCCACTCAGACGTGCACACACCAGCTGAATACAGGATGAAGACACTTCCATATACTGTACTGTATTGTACTGGTGGAACTGGGTGCCACCAGTAGAAGGGCACACTAACAGTGGTTATGACATTTAAACTGTGAGCCACTGAGGAATCCAACCTGGCACATCAGTCAAGGAATCCTGAGCCTTCTACCTGCCCAGAAAGTTGCCAGTGTTAAAACCATGGGTGTAATCACAGTAATCTGTCTGAATGCCATTGTAGCACCACCAGAGTCTAGACAGTGTGATCTCTGTAGTGTTCTAAGCTCTACTCATGATGACATCAGATAATATTATGCCATTACATTTCTCCCACACACACACAAACAGTGAGTCTCCTCTAAGGAGACTAACCCTAAACTTAAACCAACCTTAAATGTAGCGATTTACATCTTGGGACTTGCTTTTTGACCCCATGAGGAAGTCAAGTCACCACAGTGTGAATGTGTAAACAGATTTATTCCCCACAACATGAATAATACCAGGCCACACCCCCTCCCCCTCCCCCAATCCAATAATCCACCTAAATCAAAGCACAGCATAGCCCTGCATCAGACAGAATGGGCTGAGGATTTGTGATGTCTCTAAAAATACAGCATAAGAGATGAATGATGGGAATCCATCCCACTAAGCTGTATTATACTGTGGATGTGCATGTTTTGCATTCATTAACCAACTATATTTTGTTTTTCGACTGTCACCTTCTATATCCTATCAGTATTCCCTCTGGTTTCTCAGCAAAGTAGATTGATTGTGCTTAATAGTCTGCTTTATGAGGCAGGACATGCTCCAGATAAACACGTGGATTAAGGAGCACAGGGACACACTGTGACCTGGGCACAGGCAGATGAAAAGGTTTTTTGACATTTCTCTGCCAAGCTGAAGTCAGAGCTGTCCCCATGACAGTGATTCCATGTGCCCCTGTGTGTTTCCATTAATGATGATGGTATCTGTCCTTAAATGGAGGGTACTCACACCCTGACAAGAAAAAATGTCAGACAGAAGCTCACACATCTACAAAGTGTTTTACTAATGGACTAAGAGCACGAGGGAAAAGTTTCCTTTACTCTACAAATGATGAATTTAACTACCAGTGGGAACCAGTAGGTATTTTACTAGTGCCTGGTTCATACCATCAAACTGCACTGGAAATGTTGTGCTGTATTATATAAACTGTTAGCAAAAGTAACCAAATATGACAATGTGATATATAGTATGTACTGTCAGGTAAGACCGATTGTTTCAGTCATTGTTGTCACTCTCATGACAAGAACACTGTCATAACAGCAGCAGCTACAACACATGGCAGACTGAGATCTGCTTTTTCTACACAAGAACCTTGTGTTCCTCCTTCAACGGGCTGCTGCATCTGAGCCACCACAGATAGTTTTTCTGTTATGCAACTACAAGAGGTGCTTTTACTTTATAAACATCTTGCCCTAGTGTGCTTTATGTATACTAGACCAGTTGACTGTCATGTTTTCAGATGACACTTGGCCTTTGACACCTTTCAAGAGTTCCTGACTGAATCTCAGGGTGTTTAAACTCTGGTCATATATTTGGAAAACCATGAAAACTGTTGAGCCCCAGTGTTTTACATGCAAGCACCTGTACATGCACCTATGTTTGAGAGTGCTGAATGACTGAAGCTCTGGAAGACAATCTGGGTGCAGTCTATCGTATGCCTAACGCACACTTTGCTCTAACTGCTACAGTCTAATGCTGCTGTTCATTCAACACGCCATAAGCTACACCTCACCCCCAAATTCACCTACAGTATAGTCTCTTCAGTCCCCAAATTCACCTACAGTATAGTCTCTATTTAGTGTCAGCGCTCCCCAGTCTTACTTAAACTGAGTTTAATTTGTCCTTGCAAGGAATAACAAGGTCAGAGCCCTGATGCCAAAGACTGTGCATATTTTGCACACAAATAATAGCCTGTTCCACATGAGAAGGCTGACCACAGGCTAGATGATGGGCTTGGACACCATTCAGCGGTCCCTCCTCACATGCACATGTTGGCACTGAAGTGCTGTGAAGTACCACTTGATCTGAAGAGCTAAGCAGGTTGGGATGCCTGCCAAAGAGGAGCTCCGATTGCACTGTTGACATTGCTCCTTCTCATCCTTCACCTGCTATCTATTAGCTCACTTCTGGTGATACAGCATTGTTTCCACCAGAGTCATTTTTGCCCCTGGCTAGTTTCATGTTTTTGGACGCTATGAGGTTTGGTTGAAAATGGGGCCCCATATGGTATCACTGGTGTCATGGAAAAACCCACTTGCTACAGTTCTGGTTATTGAAGGAGATTTTAGGTGATAGCAATTATCTATTATAGATGCGTAGGTTTTCATCTTCCCAGTGGCAAAAAGACCCCTGATAGAACGATAATATGAACTTTAATTGTTTTTAGGAAGCAGTGTTTTTCCAGTAGCGATACATTGTGTGTCTTTGTTCCAATCGTGTGAGAGGCCACAAGGGTCTCTGATGTGAAACAGTGCCTGGCGTACATCTCTGCTAGTGTGGTTATTTGGCTTCTTGTTTCTTTGTGCCCCTCTGTAGTATCGATAACACGTGAATTATAAAGGCATTGTCCTGTGTTTTGGTCATGATGTGACGCATATTTCAGATTTCAATATACAGTGACTCCTCGGAGAGATGTGTCATGGTAGTGTGTATTACCCCCTCCCCAAGGAAAGGCAGGTGTAAGTTTTCACACCCACAGAGAGACCCATCCATGCACGCTTTCACAAGTATACACACATTTACTCCTACATATACTGCATGCATGGCCACATCCACATACACTCAGTACAGCTTTGTGTACACCATCAATCCTCACTTTCAGAGGTTGAGATTATGGCTAAAAATGTGGTTTAGGTTTATTTAACTTTGTACAAACATCATAGCTAGGACCAAACATTGTAATGAGATGTCTTAGTTTAACTTGGCAACTTAGATGTTTAAAAGGTTAGTTCACCTAA
>NW_018127959.1:591829-594101 GCF_001952655.1 Monopterus albus
CAGTTACTGGAAACAGTTGTTATTGAGATGGGTTTCTACTGAACAAATAGTTCCCATGATAACATTTGACAACTTGTTTTGTGGATCAGCCAGAGTAACAGGCCCTTTTCAATACTTTGAAAGCACCACAGCACATTTCCATCTTCTCAGAATGTGCAGAAATCCCAGAAAAAGATGTTTCAAAACCTGAAGGAGCAAATATCTGTAACTCATGCATGTATGCAGACAAAACAGAACAAAAGAGCAAAGTGAGAAGTGGAAAAATCAAAATGACAAGATTATAGATTGTTAACATGAATGAAGAACTAGATAAAAGACACAGAACATTAGAGGCGAAACTCAAGAACACCATCCACACAGAAGGGTAAGGAGACAAGGAAACATAGACACAGAAGGAGAAGAGACAAAGAGATACTGTAATTCATACAAGGGAGACAGAGAGACAAGAGATGAGGCTAAATCTCAAGCAGGATGAAGATAGATCCCAAATATCTGGAAACGAGGTACAGGTTGCCAAGGGAGGGAAAGACGTGTCAGGACATCTTGTGGTCCGACACCTGTTCTTGTCTTTCATTTTTAAATGACATCTTGTGCTCCTGTGAAATCTTCAAGAACCATATGTGCAAATGTATCTTAGTATAATTCAACCCATGTGGCTTGCTGTTTCTCTATTATCCAAAGCAGTCTCAGCTATGCAGAAAGGGAGGATTAGCTCACATGCTGTGCAAGCTAAGGCAAAGAATCCTTCACTCTCCCTGCTTTAATGCTTATTATTCATTTCCTGCTAACGAGTTAGATCCTCATAGCATATGCTATGGGTGGCTGTGGCTCAGGATCTAGAGCAAGTTGTCTCCTAACCAGAAGGTTGGCAGTGAGATTCCCAGCTTCTTCAGTCCACATGTCGGAGTGTCAATGACACTGAACCCCCATTTGCTCCCGGTGATCTCACCAGTGTGTAAATATGTGGGTGCTTGGACTGCGAATGGGTGAATGGGAAATAGTGTGAAAGCGCTTTGATTGTGCTGCAATGCATAGAAAGACCATTTACCATTTTACACGTGCACACACACATCAGCATAGGAATGATTTTAGAAGAAACATCTGCCACGTGTGCTGTGTCACATGCTGATCATAAAAACTGCCATCACACACATCAAAGGTGTTGCATGTTATTGGATGTTGTTAATGAACTGTTTCAGTGTTGTGTGATAGAAACGCTACAGGTGTAATAATAAGACATATAGAATGCAAATAATACACAAAATTATTATTTATATATTTTTATATCCATAAATAGAACTCTACATGTTGATTCATATACTAGTGACTATAAAGAAAAACATCTTTAGGTTTCAAATGTAAAGAAAAATGCACTTTATAAATGAACTGAATTTATTTCGCTTTGAAGTCCAGGTGGTTAAAGTATAATCAAGCCTTGAGGAGACACAGCAAGACGTCGTTATAGTGTCTAGGCAGCATCCTTGGAACTGGCGGCTCTGCACAGCAGGTCCAGACAGACCGAGAGAGGGGATTTGGTCACGCAGGAGTGGGAAACTGGGGCACACTGGGATCTGTGGTCCTAGAGTGGAGTCCTGGCTTCTACTGAATGAGCCAGGGCTGACCCAGAGACTATTGCTGTCACATCCCATTGGTCCAGCTGCAACTGGCAGCGTGCAGGTATTGGTCATCAGCAGTAAGTCACCACTTGCCTTTGAGCTTGACTGGCTTTTAGACTGGCTGCGTGGCAGGTCTTTTGTATGAAGACAAGATATAATATACATGACTGGAACCTAATTTCACAAGCTTGATTTTTGATGCATTTTTCAAGTTCCATGGATTAGGAGAATCACTGGAGCACGAGCATGTGCACGTGAGTGGATTTCATTTGCCAACAACATGCCCAGTCTGTGCACAGTGTTTAAAACCTTGGTTTTTCTAAAAGCATCCCAGCAGACTGTCAGTCTAATGGTGTCTTACCTGATATAACTTGCCTTAGACTGGTGTCCATTTATTGTTACTGCTGTGGCACTGTATATATATAATTCATAAGTTTCATACTCAGGTTCTAGTACTGGAGTGTGTTTGCATAAGTACAGTATCTACTCATGTAGCCACCACCTTCAAAGTACTGGCAACATAAACTGTAAGAGTGAGAGGCCAAATAATCGCACTGTAGGAGATACAGTATAAACTAGTTACTGTTCGATGACTCTTCTGGCTTCTTGCTTCATCTTTGAACACACAGAAGTGAGATGCTGAACTGAAGGGAAAC
>NW_018127959.1:595763-606991 GCF_001952655.1 Monopterus albus
TGGAGGCACAAAGTCCATGTTAGGAGGAGGTACACACAACACAGGGCCTTCCCCCAGGGAAGCTGAGCTCCATTCAGTGTGTGGCTTGTGTTCCTTAAATGTAACAACTTGGTTTTGTTCTTAAATGTGAGCTAGCTATTGTGTTTATGACAGTTTCCACGATGTGTGCGACAAAGGTGTGTAAAGCTTAGTGGTGTGGTGTTGTTAATGTTGGAATTCCTCCTGAGACCCTAGGAGCTCTATTTAATGTGATGCCCCAGTGGGTTGTATGAGAGGGACGGGTTGTATAGGTTGGGGGCCTTGTTGTGACATAAAGACTGGAAACGGGGGGACAGTTGTCCTGGCACTTGAAGTCACTTCACCTGGTCAAGAAATAGAAACAACAACAAGCTGTAAAACCACAACTTGTGGCTGGCACTCAGATTGGTCTTAGCCTTTTAAGGCCTGTTGCAGTTCATCTTATAACATTGATAGACCATCATATTATCATGTTTCTATTTCAAATAAAGAAAAGCAACAAATACTAATAAAATAATTTTAGTAAAAGAAAATATTACCTTAAAATCTGTTTCACTTAAGTTTCTAATGTTATTGTATCCTGCAAGGGTTTTTTATCCATCAGTTTTCACTGTTACCACACATGAATGTAAAGAGCAGAGTTATAATGGTGTAAGAAAATTAAAAAGGCAAAGCACCTGCAGTATATTTAGTAATATATATTCTGTAGATCAAATAAAGAACCCTTCTAAAGATAAAAACACAACAAATTCTCATCCTGGTTGTGACTTAGACCAGTTAATTGCTATCTTCTAGAAGGTTCTTCGATCTAACTTTGTCAAATCTTTTCATGTAGCATTACCGGAGGAAACATGGTTTAAACCAAAAAGCGTGAACACAGGAAGTCTTCAGACATTAGTTCTTGATTAACTCCTAGAATTAGATAGCCATCAGCAGGACCGGGGCTCTGATACAACCCAAATGGGACAGCAGACACACAAGGCAGAGTGAATTGTGTCATTGTAGGGTTGATAATAGCTGCCTTCTTACACACCTTAAATGCAAGTCAGGAGGACCCTTGAGGCCACTGGCAGCCTGATTTTTGCATGAGGTAAAATGCCTTCCATTCAATAGAGCATGGGCAGCACCGTTAAGCATCTATGGAGGTTGTTTAAACAGCCATTAATTGCAGATTAACTGGGTTTGAAGAATCTGCTGTACATATCTTGCAGAGACACACATCCACAAGTCCAAGCATACAACCACACACACAGCCACATGTGTAAAATACTAGGCAGCATGTGTGCACACAGATATATGAATGAAACCAGCAAGCATGTTGACCGAGACACACACATGTATGTGATTATGTATATACGTACATGGCATGAACACACATAATCACACACACAGACGCATGAAAGACAAGTTGCTATGAGTGTGCATGGACACACACAAGTAGATCATTCACATGATACCCCTGTGTACCTCTTGGGCATTAATGCTGCAGTTCAGGCCTGTCATGTGTAATAAAGTGTTGGATTCTAATGGTTGCCTGATGGATTGCTAATGTTCTGATAGGTGTGAACATATTGAAAGTATATCAGGATTGAAATTTCGTTCCAAAGTTTGTGTCTCGCAGTTGCTTTTACTTCCCCACCTCAGATAAGAGAATGATCAGAATTTTGTACACCAATGATCCACGATCTTGTCAGGGTTGCTCGGTTTCACCTGCCCTCTCTCCTCCACACACCTGCCAGCTATCCTCATTACCACCACCTGTTGTCACTCCTGCAATCACCAGATATCCTATATTTACCTCGCCTTCCTACCTGCCCACTGCCAGTTCATTCTCATGCCCACACAGACAACTAGGGCCATCTCACATTAATCCAGAGACTGTTTCTACAGTATTTTGCCTTGTTCTTTTGGTTTTCTCTCTGAGACTGTTTTCAGTTTGCCTCCATTGCCAACTAGCCTTCTCCTCACCCGTTCCTGTGTTCAGCCCTGCTGCTTGGACACGTACTCCCACACGGAACTGTTTACCGCCGGACCTAACCAATACTACTGTCGGACAATCATTCACCAGCCAGGTCGGTGTTCTCTCTCCCCTGATCCTCTCTGCTCATCATCGCCTTCTGCCTTCTCCCCTTCTCCCCTTCTCTTCAGCCTCAATCACCTCTACTCGACCAGCCAGTGAGTGACCTCCATGCTCCGCAGCTCGGCCCAGCAACTACCTTCTTCCTACCTTCCTGTGGTCAACATCCATTCCATCTACACCCATTCTGGTCTCTATAGTTGTCATGTTATAGCACTCCTTGCCTTGTACAGCACTAAATAAACACTGCTTATGTTGAAGTCAGCCCTCTGAGTCCGTTTTCTCTGTCACACCACCTCGCGTGGTGTGTGACCATAACAGATTTCAACAGGGAGACTGAAATGGTAGCGTACAGTATTAAGTCATACACCAACTGGCAGAGGTGGGAGCAAGTCTCAACCTTCAGATCTCAATCAAGTCCCAAGTTACTGTGGTGAGTCAAACAAGTTTTATTTCAAAACCCTCCTATGATTATTAATTGTGCCTTTGTAGGCTATACCCAAACCCTCAACTATTAATGAAAAATAGACAATTTCACATGTAATTTCAGGGTTGCATTAACAATTGATTAGGGTTTTGTATATGATCCATTCATTCAAAAAGGTATTCTTGCTGTTGCTGTTGATGGCTGTTTCCCCAGGTCAGAGAAATATGTGCTGCCTTTTGCTCAGTCAGTGTTTCTTGTGCCTCACCACAAGCATGCACCAAAAAACAAAGAGACGAGCCAGAATGTGATTAACACAACAGATTGTATCTTGGGTTACACAAATCAACATCATTATGAAAAATGTGTGACCGGTGTCAACTGAAAATGACAGTGTAAACTAGTTGTGTGCGATCCAAATTTTTGAAAGATGCAGGTTTGTAACAGGACAGGTGGGAAAATGTTTCGTTTCTGGTTTAGCTTTTTGGTCAACAGTAGATTTTATCATGACCAACATAAAGCACTAAAGAAGCAGACTATTCTGTTTGAATCATGCATTAGCTCACTATATATCAGCTTCTGAAGTACTTTTGCACAAGTCTGTCCATAATCTTATTCCTGGACTTGGAGCAACCCTTTCATATCCACATTTGAGAGCTTGGTGACAAAGGTTTTTACCTCACTGTCTAATGACAAAGGTTTGTCAGCTAAGTAGGTATTCAGACAGCACTGCAGCTGTCCTGGTGCCCTCACTGTGACTGTTACCGTGTCCTGTGCCCTTTCCTGGCTAACCTGGCCTTGAAATCTCTTGAGTGTTCAGGACCTGATGCTGTGTAAAAGATGCTGCTGTGATGGAGATTAACCTCCTACTGTCTCGCTCTTGTCCTAGATAGAAACATGATGTAAGGCTGAAGTTGTGCCTGGAGCACAGCAGAGCTCTGCACACTTGCCCTGTCTAATATGGAGTTAGCCTCCTTTCAACACTCTGTAATTAGCACTTGAAGAGGTTTGGAGATAGACTGTACATGGGGAGGAAGCCCCCTGAGGTCATGAGGCCAGTGGTGGCTCATTGTCTGGGTCAGGGACTTGAAAATTGTAATGAAGAGTTAGTTGGTCTGTGAAAAGAACTGAAAGTGGTGACATTTGGACTTGGTAGAAAGTTTGCTATGCCAACTGGAACTAAAAACAATGTTAAGACCCCCCCCAAAAATCTGCTAAATTAACAACACCCTTTAAACATTTGAACCATTTTCATGAGGAATCTCAAAAACATCAATTTTGTAACCGCTGTGTTCTCTCTTCATTCTCTGGCATACTGTGTGAGATACGGTAATAGGCCTGCTCACAGTTTAATTGGCACAGCACACAGTTGGCTCGTTGTTGTTGTGGTGTCGTGTGAGCTGGGGCCAGGGTGCCTGCTGCATCGCTGGTGTGGACAGCTGGCTCGTCTGATCCCTTTAGTCTGCTCTTAAATTGGTTTTAGCAGCAGCACTAATAAAGCTGATTATCTGTGTGGCTCAAGGCCCCACTAACCCTGTCACATTCTTGGCAGCTATTGGGAAGACATCCACACTGCAAAACCCAGAAAGGCCAAAATAATGGTATAAGTTTATAACAAAGACACTAGATAATGCATTTTCCTTTAAATAAGCTAGAAATGAGTGCAACACTTGCACACTCACTAATAGTTTTAGTTTTTCATCCAAGTGGATTTATCATCTCGAATTCAAGACTTTTATGAAGCTAATGAACAATTAAGACATTTTGGGGGTACCGTCCTCCTTCACCCACTCTTCTTGATTGCCAGCATAGTCTTGTCCCCTTCCTACCTGTTCTTCCCACCTTGATCTTCCCTCTATCCATCCTCCCTCCCTTCCTATTTCTCCACCTCCCTCTAATACAGTCATCACACTCTGGGCAGCTTTTGCTAAACCCTCTATGCTGCTTTGTTTAATGTGCTAACATTAAAACAATGTGCTAATGTGTGCAAATGACTCTCACAAACTGTATGAGGTGCAGGATACTGAGGGCTTGTGTTAGACTTTTCACTGCAACTCCAGGACAGTCGCACAGAGAAAGTGTCTTAATGTAATATTTATACTGATTAGTGTGGGATGTTCTGTTGGGAGGGCAGCAGGGGACCGGCAGCGGGTGGCGTGGTTATTTCAGTCAAACATGAGTCATATAATACTGGAAAACAATATTCACCCAGAACATTCACAAACAACTCCATTACTGAGAAAATCCAGGTTATGGTTATAATTAGATTAAGGCTTTTACATTATTTGCAGGTAACCCCCCCCACAATAGTTCAGTTATTACCCTGAAAGATGCACAAGGAAGAGAAATAGGATTTTAATGTGAAAACTGCGGGTTGAGGTAAATTTTACAGGACATGTAAAGTCAGAATCCTTGAGAGTTTTATTATATTTTATCATACAGTATAATCACTTATTATTGGCAGGGCTTTCACCATTTCTGCACAGTATTCATATGCATATACAATACTGAGTACAAGGGATTCACAGGAACAATGCATGCACATACTGGACAAATCATAAGTTCAGAAAACACTGCTGTGCTGTCGTCTTTATTAAAACAATGGGACACTATGAATCCTTACTGTTTGTGGTTAATTTGGGTGTATTGTAAACAGATGCTCATGTTGCTTTTTACTGACAAGTAGCCACTACAAAGCAGCCACTCATGGTTTCTGTATGCTTTTGAATGGCACTCTTCGGCTGTTTCAGAGCACTGAGGCCCCTGGTGACTGGCTAAAAGTGAATTTAATAATCACCACACTTTTCGGCTTGATAAAACGCTGTTTGCTAGTTTTTCCTTTCAATTGTCACCTCTCTGTAACTCTGTACCAAATGTCAAGACATTTCAGTAAAAAAGAAAGGGACCAACAAAGTCAGTAGGATTCATACTGTTGGAAACATGAATGTCTACAAAATTTCATAGCAATCCACCCAACACTTATCCAGACATTTCACTCTGGACCCACATTTTCAATCTGTTGGTGGCACTAGAGGAAAAGTCACACAATCAGCCAAGTCAGTAGGATACACATTATCTGAGAAATAGCTGCAGGGTGTGATTTGTGGTGAAATCAGAGGGGGCAGTTAAAAAAAAAAAAGTTTTCAGTCAAAGGTAAACAAACCAGTTGACATAGGCTACCATAGATTATGGAGCCTGCTGGGCTATTTCTTGCAGCGGTCAGAGCAATATTTATAGCACAAGTATGAACTTTAATAATACTATACTTTTAGAACTTAAACCAGATCTCTGCACTTACAGGAATATTTTAAAATTTCACTCTCATGCCTTGTCCTTTCCTCATGTGGACACATAGGGGCTGTGATCATAGACAACCAGACAAATCATGCAGCTATTAAATTCCTTGAGTGCCATTTGGCCAGGCATGTCTTTCAATCTGGAGGTGCCACAGGGGAACAGTTCCTGGGTGGGTGGTGTCTTTGATGATGTTGGTGGCTCTGCTGAGGTAGTGTGATGCGGCAATATCCTCCAGAAAGAGAAGTGGGCAGCCTCTAATTTTCTTCACAGTCTTCACCGCTCTCTGGAGTGCCTTCTTATCTGCAGCCAAGCAGCCTGCATACCACACTGTCACACACACAGTAAGTTAGCAGGCTCTCTATGGTTGTTTTCTTTCAGCGCTGTCCCTCCTGAGCACTCTCAGGAAGGCTTTGCCCTTTCGATGGTTGCTATGGTGTTTACCACCCAGGAGAGGTCCTCGGATATTAGGTCTGCACCCTTTCCACACATTCCCCTTTTATAAAGAGAGGGGCCAAATCCATGTCAGGTCTCCTCCTGAAGTCCAGTATTAACTCCTTGGCTTTTGTAGCGTTCAGTGTCAGGTTGTTGGTAGAACACCACTCTGACAGTCTCTAAGTCTGGTCCCCATATGCTGACTCATCTTTCCCAGTAATGAGCCTGACACGGTTGTGTCATCAGCAACTTTAAATAGTCTACAGTATATTTCTATGTGAAAGTCTTGTGTATAATGAGAAGTTTGTCATCTCCATAATAGATAATTATTATATTTACAGGGCCCCTGTAAATATAATATAAGAAACCTTCTCCATTATTAACACATTCTCCAAGACTACACAATAAACTGGAACAAATCCACCATATTGCCACTCTCTGAAGATGCCTGGGATTCTGCAGCTCAAGACCGCCCCCTCCCACTTGCAACTTTAAATATGTACGTATCAACATTTCCCCCAGACTGTCAGAACTTTTTAACCTCAACTATACCTCTCTGTTAAAAAAGACAAAATTGAAAATTCTACCTCAAATTAACTACCTGTTCTCAGTGCTCCCCACAATACCCACAGATAAATGGTTCAAAACACACACAATTTTACTGGAAAAACAAGAAACACAACATCTCCTTATCAGCACCTCAAAAGGAAAAACCACAAAGTGGCCCAGAAGTGCCAGACTTTCACCATTACTTCTTAGCAAATCTACAATATTTACTCAAATGGATTCAGAAGGACAGTTACAATAGCTCATGGAACTAAATCAATGTAAAAACACTTCAGCTGCAGACCTTCCCTTCTTACCAAACTCCATCAAGAAAGTGAACTGTTCTAAGAGTATTACAATTACATAAACTCTGACAACCTGATAGAAAGCAAACAAACTCATTAACACCATGTTGATACACTCCAGTTTGGCACATTATATCATTCAATACATTAGTCCAGAAGTACGGAGTTGGGAGAAAACAGTTCCTCCAGTATGACAACTAAAATCCATAATTAAATCAAAGATCAATGTAACCATGTGGTTCAGTGGTAGTCTCCCAACCGGGGGTTCGAATCTCAGTGCATGCAGTGCACATGTCAAAGTGTCCTTGGGCAAGGCAATAAACCCCCAAGTTGCCCCTGATGGTTAGAGCCATTGGTGTGAGTTGGCACCGCAGATGGCTGCTTCGGTTCTGTACCGGAAACAAATTCCTTGTGTGTAACATACTTGGCCAAATAAAGGTGATTATAAAAAATGTCATTAGAATTCATTCTCTAAAGAATTAGAATGTCCAGCAGTGGTCAGTATATCTAACTCCTTCAACCGTGAATGTCAACCTCAAGGCATATGAGGAAGAGCCAGAGAATCACCAGTCAGTAAGATTCATCCTCTGGGGACCATTAGGTCTTTAGAGAAATGTCAAGGTAATTTGGCCATTTAGACGTTAACATACAGTAAGTGGCTGACTATACTGACACACATGCATGCTTTTATTGAAAGTGACTTGCAATTCACTGTGTTGTATTTTATATGACTACTAATCATAACTTCACATTTTTTGACAAAATGACAAACTATACTGATGATATTTATCAGTACAACCACTTTATGCTTCATACACCACAAAGTGTACATTGAGAGCCTGACTAATAACTAAGCTCCGTAAACCAGTATAAAAACCATGTTAGTGTTAGAGTTAGATTAAAGGTGAGCAGTTGGTGCGTGAGTTAGATTAAAGGTGAGCAGTTGGTGATGTAGTTGTTTAGCAGTACAAACCCAGTTTCTGAACAACATCCAACCTCTCAAAAACTGATAACTGCCAGATATTGTGCAGACAATTTTCTGTGCTTGCTGAAATGTCCAGTTAAAATGATAGATTATTTAGATAACAACAGAGAGTGTGTGATCCTTGTATTATTTTGCTTGTATGGCCTACACCCCTGGGAAGCATGTTTGGCTGTTGAATGGATGTCTTTGAATCACTATCCCTGCTCCCATGAGCATTGCCATTTCTCTGGTTTCACTTGCTGAGAGCGGGCTGCTTGAATTGGCCAGGGGCCCGGGGCTTCCTATAGGCACCAAACTCAACAAAGCTTTTATCAGACAGGCAGTTTCAGTCACTCCGCACAGAAAGGAGAATTATCACGGAAGAGAATATTTCCTGCAGCAGAGATCTGGAAACAGACAAAGGCTTTCTTTAGAAAAAAAAAAAAAGATTCAATGGCAAATCCACTTGAAAAATGGGATTTCTTTATCAGTTACTGGGCTGCTGATCTGAAACAAAACACCATTTCTTTTTAGCCTACTTAGGCATTTTATACCATTTGCATGTTATATGTTTAATTGAAGGAGTCAGCAAGTTGGTTCTTGGATCTTTTAGGATACCTCCCCGTTGATACCCAGCTCTGGTTATCAACTGGGAGGAGACCCTGGGGAAGACCCACAACACCCTAGTGAAATTATATATCTTATAAGGCCTGGGAATGCCTCGTGATCTCCACATACTGTATGGGCTTGTAGAGGTGGGCCTTCTGGGCTGCCTAACTGATGCCACCATTACTTGGAGCCAGATACCCATGTTGGAGAAAATGGATGTGTCCGCTGTTTGTGGATGATGTAGATCTGTTGGCTTCATTGGGCCATCACTTCTAGCAAGCTCTGAGAAACTTCACATTCAGAACCGTGGTACGTAATACATGATGGGCTGACCCATTCTGTTTTGGAGTAAATTTGTGCCTCAAGTGAAGGAATCAAAAATCTTGGAATCTTGTGAAACGGGATAAGGTCCTTGATATACTCAGGCATTTCAGAATACAGCAGGGTAGGCAACAGACAGCACTTGTCCGTATGCCTTTCTACTTGTATTTGGTGTACATCTGTGAAATGAATGAAACCAACTGAGCAGCTGTGGGCATCAGATCAGATTTCACTCAGGTGGTATCCCAGGCATGTCCCAGACACTGGGAAGCCAGAGGTGACCCACAATATGCTAAAGGGATTACTGGTCTCGGAATACCTGGTATCACCCAGGAGCTGGAGGAGGAGGCTGTGAGGGCTGAGCCTGCTACTGTTGTAACCCACAAAATTAACAAGAAAATGGATAGATAACTTAGAAAATTCTCTCCTCCATAAATTAAATAACATTTTTTAACAAGATAACATGTTATTTTGATAGCTTGTTATAAAGCATGCTATTTCACTAGTACTCTGCTAAATTAAAGTTGTGTTATTGACAGTTAAAATTTGACAGGACATTGAGTGTATTCATACAAAACAAGGATCTCATCACTGAAAACACAAATGCAAAATCTAAAGTTTATTGCTGCTAAACTAGAGACTGAAAACAAGCAATAAGTGATCAGACACATTTCCATTTTCATTTTATGTGGGTTCAGATCTTTTTTTGAAAAATCTAAAAAAAAGAAGGCATTTTCTGTAGTTGATTTGGCTTATTCTGGAGACATGAAGTGTGTAACGAGTGTTTATTTAACCTATTTCTGCACGTGTTAGGTAGGAAAATTGTGAGGAATTAGAAATTGGCCTTGCTATTGTGATAGGATGAACAGTTTTTGAATGAATGCCGCCTCACTCTCCCATAGACTCCCATAGTAAAAAAAGGTTCAGAAAATCTCCTCTAGGCAAAATTGAGGGCTATTTGTAAACTGCCACAGTTCCTTCGTTTTTATGGAATATCTTCACATAAAGGTGATCAATCCGTTTGTTGTCATGTTGCATCTCTGAATGTAACCTAGTCCAGTACACCACCTTTAACTATGCCCTCAGTAATAAACCTATCATTAAATTTATTGATTTATGACAATTTTTCCAAAAAAAATGAAACATATCTTCATAAACACAGATGTTAACACTTGTTCACAAGATGAAAAGCTAACTGATTAGGTGGAAGCTGGGTGGAGTTCTGCTAGTAATTACCTGTAGAGCTGAAGCAACTAGTTGATGGCTATGTACTCACTGAAAAAGAAAAAAAAAAAAGTCACCCTAGCATTAGCGAGTCAGTGGGACATATTTCTGCATGTAAGAGCAATAGTTTGACAAATAAACATATTGCTCTCCAGTTTGTGGTTCATTATGGGAGCTTACAAGTAGCTAATTCATCAGCTGTTACCTTCTTGAAAAACTACTGAACTTGGCATTTTATTTATTTATTTTTTTTAAACATTTAACTCTATTGCTCCAACATCAGTTTTGCAGATATGTTTTCTGGTTGGTAGTTTTTGCATACATCAGATATAAATTCACATTACAGTAAAACCTTGGATTGCGAGTTTTTTGCAAGAAGAGCAAAAATTTTAACTTGATAAATGAGCAATGTCTTGCAATACGAGTAGTATGTACGCTGTCTGCTGAGCGTCATGTCATAACTGAGGCGATGGTTCTTCTCTTTCTTGCTGCGGGATAGTGAGTACATTAATCGTCTCCCGGTCTCACTCATATAGTCATTTGTACTGCAACAATGGACCCGTTGAAGAAAAAAGTTGAAAAAGGCGGCGGTAAGAAGGAAAGATTACGGTGGAGGTTAAAAAGGAACTTATCCAGAAGCATGAACAAGGTATGTGAGTGAGTGGCCGACGTCGCAAGATTTTATAACAAGTCTGTCGACAATTTGCACAATATTAAAGAAGAAAGAAGAAATAACGGGGCTCGATCTGGCAAAACTGTTATCATTTTTCTATGAATAAATGGTTGTGGAACGAATCATCTGTGTTTCCATTATTTCTTAGGGGGAAATTCGATTTGATATACGAGTACTGTGGATTACGAGCATGTTGCCGGAATGAATTATACTTGCAATCCAAGGTTCCACTGTACATACAGTATATGGGTGACGCTCCTTTATTTGTGTCTACTGTAACATAAATCACATATCGTAATCTACATATACAATTTAAAAAAAAAAAATAATTCTGGACT
>NW_018127959.1:608749-615199 GCF_001952655.1 Monopterus albus
TGTGTTAGGTCCAATTCTCTTCACTTTATACATGCTCCCTTTAGGCAATATTATCAGGAAGCACAACATAAATTTCCATTGCTATGCAGATGATACTCAGTTATATTTATCTATGAAGCCAAATGAATCAGGTCAGCTGGTCAAACTTCAAGCATGTCTTAAAGCCATAAAGGCCTGGATGACCTGCAACGTCTTACTTCCAAACTCTGACAATACTGAACTTGTGCTTGGGCCTGAAAACCTTAGAAATCTGCTGTCTAATCATATAGTTACTTTAGATGACATAGTACATGAACCTGAACAGTGTCTGATTGTTGTGTCTTGTTGCTTTTCTTTTTTTGTTTCTCCTCTATCCACTCACCCCAACCGGTCGATGCAGAAGGCCGCCCCCTTTGAAAAGATTGATTATATGGAAGCATTCAGCAAAAACTGGAGACCTTATCTCCAATTTATCAATTGTCTTTTTGATGTTTTTTGGACTGTGTTTAATGTGTGATCAAAGATGACATCATGCTCCCTTTTTAACTGTTGCCTTTAGTTTTTGGTTTAAGAACTAACTTATAATAACATCAGCTGTAATGTCTGGACACTGAAAAAACTGATTTTTATGCAGGAACCTAATGTTAATTATATTGTAACAAGATTTTTCTACTTAACTTGTTCTGGTAATTTTGCCTTAACATTCAAGAAACAGTTTCATGATGCATGTTTGTTTCTAACAGACACACACTACCAGATTTTGTTTGGGGATGTTGTATACAGGTCAATGTTACACGTGGCCAAAGAAGCAGAACGACAGCCAGCAGCAGCCTAAACTCAGATGTTTATTGCAGTAAACCCAACTTAATGTATCACTGCTATGACTTAACCAGAAGATGTTACATTTAACTGTGTAAAGCCCAACATATCCAAAAATAGCCAGAACATTCCAATTTTTTGGAACTGAGATATTTATTAAACCTTTTAACAAAATCCAAAATAAAATTTATAATTTGAAATTCAAGATTTTTATTCTCCATATATGCATAGACAGACAGTCCAGGCATATAGGAATAGAGGTGCCATATTATTTAGATTATTTCTATTTCTTTTGCATCACATTTGATACATGAGGCATCTTCGGTGAAATTTTTTTTTTTGCTCAGAAACCTTGTGTATCAAATATGATACAAATGGTTTTATAGGGTTAAGTTAGTGCAGCTTGAGTTATACAGTATATTGAATCTTATGTTTGTTCGTATAAAAGCTAAATTAACCTGCAGGATTTTTGAAGGGAGTTTAGTCACTTATCAGAAAAAGACATGAGCTTATAAAGTGAAACTACGTGCACTGTACCTGGTGCTGAAGAGAAGAACCCTGAACAACTTTGGACTCCAGAATGTGAAACGCTGACCTCAGCATCGACCCCCTCCATCAATAACAATCTGCAGAAACATGTTTCACTTCATGTAGTTTTCACTACACATTTATTTCAGTTACAATTTTATGAATTGAGCGCACTTTGTGTAAAATCTTGAGAAATACCTGATGCTTCTTTGATAGTTTACATTTCTATGCTTCTGCACAGGCGACAGCCGTGGCCGGAAAAATAGTTCTACATGGGGTCAACCTGTACACTTGACCGTACAATTAATTTAGTTTGTACAGCAACAAATCACAAGTCATCTCAGCACACTACATAGTAAGGTCTAGATCTTATCAGTACAGAGAAAACCCCAACAAATCTCTTGAGCAAGCACTTGGTGACAGTGGAGAGGAAAAATTCCCTTTACAGGAAGAAACCTCCAACAGACCCCAACTCAAGGTGGGCGGCCTTCTGCCTGGACTGGTTGGGGTGAGTGGGTAGTTTTCATAGTCATCACTCCTTTTATTCTTATCATGGAAAATAAGGCAAATACACAAAGTGAGGGTCTCAGAGCTTGTTTAGTCATCCGAGTTGTCTGTCAGGCTTGCTCCCTCCCAAGGACCCCAAAACACACTCCTGGTCCTGGTCGGTATGGTATCGCAGCTACCGCGCAACAGAGCTCTGACAACAATCCCATCTACGTATGAACCTGCTAAATGTATCCCTACATCAGCGACAATACTTTACAGGGGTAGGATACATTCACCTGCTGGGAGGCCTCCCATGTCCACAAAATCTAACAAGCATCCCACATCATGGAGGTTGTCAGATGGTTAGTGACCGAAACTCGTACATCTGTCTTTGCCACGGCGACCATGTTGAACAGAGACAAGAAGCCGTGTCGTCAGTCCTCGCCTTATGAGCATCCTCCCATGTAGCCACGCTACAACCAGCACTGCTTGTTGTGGTGTCTGTCACTCACCTGTAGGAGGAACTGAAGGACAGGACTGTCTAAACAAAGTTTAGTGCTTTACCTTTTTAATCAGACGCTCATGGCTCCTTCACTTTAATGTACAGACGAGAACATGCAAACAAAAGATGAAGAGACAAGTGTGCATGGACAGAAACTGAGACAGACAAACAAAGAGACAAAGACAGATGTAGATGTGCAGACAAACAGAAATTGTTTGCTAGACAAACATACAGATGCGCCCGCCCTCCGCCCCACCCACCACCTCACTGGCGAGGTTCTTCAGAGGATTGACTGATTGATTGATTTTATTCTTCCAAACATGCAGAACAGAACAAATGAACAAATGACAACACACATAATTACACATATCCAACCAATGCTAATTCAAAATCAGTTTGCTTACACCTATTACATGTCTGAATGGAGTAGGAAGAAGTCAGACTTATCCAGGCCTACCCCATGACATCATATTATACAAAATTACATGCATCATTGGCTGCAAGCAGTATCTCTACTTAGATAAAACAGTGTTTCCTTAATGCCTTCTCGAATAAATCTTATTCTTGCATATATCATGTATAACACATACATTTATATTTATATTTAAACTCCTCAATTCTAGTACTATTTTTCATGTCCACAGTTAAGTTATTCCATAGTTTGACCCCACTTATGGAAATACAAAATCTTTTTTTGGTTGTTCGTATAGCATGAACTTTTAAATTTAAATGTCCCCTTAAGTTATATCCCCCTTCCCTTTCATCAAATAACTTTTGGATTCCACCAGGTAATAAGTCGTTCCTGGCTTTATACATAAACACAGCAGTCTTATATTCCACCAAATCAAAGAATTTTAACAATTTGGACTGTATGAAAACTGCATTTGTGTGATCCCTATACCCCATCTTGTGCACAACTCTTATCACTCTCTTCTGTAATATGTACAATGGTTGAAGTGAACTCCTGTATGTATTTCCCCAGTTTTCAACGCCATACTCCAAGGTTTCAGTCCAGATTTTCACATAATCAATTCCAGAGGAAAGGTTCATTCAGCTGCTGCTGCCATCTCATCCAAGGTGATGCTGGAGTTAAGTGTAGCTGACTGTGCTTCCCACAGCTGAGGGGGTCTCATTGGGTCAGGTTGAGTCTGAGTCTCAGTACCAGTCTGGTGCACAGGTCTATAGTCGGTGTCCTTAGGTCAGTCATCATGGCCCATCTGTATCAGGCTGTTTAAATCTTATTGCCAATTTAAAGGAAAGTATATTTTTCCATTATGAGCTTGAGCCAGGCTTTTGCAGCCGAGGCCTCGTCACCTCTGGAACTTCTATCAAATCACTTCAGTGTTTTCGAAAGGTCATTTTATACTATTAGCATACTTGTTTGATTTAGAATCTTGTTTTTGCTAACATTTTTCAGTTGTCTGGATCTAATAACAGCTATTTTTCTAATTTGGTTTGATTTTAAGGATTTTAGTAATATCATTCATTGAGCTAATGTGCAATTGAGTTTGAAACTATCCAAAATGTACCAAACACTAAACCAGGCGCCTCCAAGGCCCAAGAGATGAAAATAGAAGACCAGAAATGGAAGATAGAGACAGAGGCAGACAGGTGCTGCTGCCATAAGGCAAAATGAGACTGTTTTGTTGATTTCCTGAAAATCAAAGTGTTATTGCCATAATACACATTCAAGCAGATTAGCCATAAATAGTCGTGACACATGGGTCATGTTGGTGTGTGTGAGAGAGAGAGAGAGAGAGAGAGAGAGAGAGAGAGAGAGAGAGAGAGAGAGAGAGAGAGAGAGAGTGTAAGAGACAGATCAGACATTACCTTTTGTAAACGGATGCGCTACGTTGACCAAGGAAATCCAGGACAAAAATAAAATCGTTGTGGTGTGGCAGCCATCTGGGTGGGGAGCCGACCAGTTTAGAGAAGTAAGGAAAAGCCACATGCCTTTCGTAAATCAATGTTGAAATGATGACCAGACGCTTAACATAACAAACCGACAAGCCGGTGGCCATCTTGGACTACTGGATGGATCAACAGTGAAATATTTTCATGAAAATGTAAATTGTTGTGGTACGGACACCACCTACAGGAGAGGCAACCAGGTTAGAGAAGAAACACAAACCGTGTACCTTTCGTAGATCAATGTCAAAATTCTCCAAATGGCCAAACTGAAGGACGGGCGTGTGAGCGATAAGAGATCGATCACACGGCAGATAAAGTCCTAAGAGTTTCTCCTAGGAGCTTTATGTGCCTAGCAACCTAGAGTTATGCCTATTACACAAACCTACTTACAGAAGGCCACTTTCGGTCTGATGACACAAAAATATAAATAGACATGGCAGATCAGACATATTGGAAAAGAGTCGAGCATGGAGGGCCGGCAAAAACACCTGAACTAAACACTCTATATCCCACAGTAAATTCGGCACATGTGACCCTTTTAATAAGGATAATCACCTTTATTGGCCAAGTATGTTACACACATAAGGAATTTGTTTATGGTACAGAACGGATGGCAGCCATCTGCAGCGCCAACTCAACCGATTGATCCAAGGACACTTCTACACATGGACTGCCAGCACCAAGATTCAAACCTTCAACCTTCTGGTTGGGAGACGACTGCTCTACCCACTGCACCACTGTCACCTCCCCCAATGAATAAACTAGCTCAGGTGCGGGGGTCTGACAAAAGGAACCCACAATAAAGTAAAAATAATTGACTTACACTTCGTAGATCTACCTGAAAAGAGAAAAATAAAATTAGTTTGGCTCAAACGATTCCAAATCTACAGGCCACATATCATGGAGCAGGAAATAAGTTCATTGTAACAGACAGAGATACAGTTCCTCTTTCAGTGTTAAAAGGAAAAACATTTATTTTGAAATTTTTTTAGTCTGTAGTGTCAAGATTCAAAGAATTAGACCTCACTTAAAAATACTCAGGGGGAAGGGCCTTTCTTGTTAGATAAGATGCCTTTGTTATTGTATTCAGAATACAATGAAGTGCTCATCACATCACTATGGTGTAAAAACAACAACAACAACAAAAACAACCAAACACTCAATCACACTACACAAAGAGAGGATATAAAGTGCCTGAATGCTAGGTCATAATATTGCACATAAAACAATCTTTTTACAAAAAAATACATTTCCCTATGTATCAATATACCACAACATGGGGGGGGGCAGTGAATGACAGACACACAAGCACACTTTAAAAATATACATTTTAAACTTTACAAATAATTAAGTACCTATAAACATATACTAATTTGATTGTAATTTTAGCAACATTGTTAAAACATGCACACCAATAAAGCCCCTTTGAATTAGAATTAAAGTATCAAATTTAAAAACTGCATTAAAGATTATTAAATTGAGCTTTAAAGAACTTGTAGAATTAATAGTTTATTTGGTCATTGAACTGACCATCACATCCTGCTTTCTACTCAGCCAGTTCACTTAAGGCCCACAGTGTTCAGACCAAAACCATTTTCTTCTTGTGAAATCTGTTCAACATTAGGCCTGTGAACCAACAGGTGCATGAGTGTCTCTCTGACCATCTATTTGCTGAAACACATGAACTTTCAGATAAATATGAAGACAGGACACTGTTTACTACACAGGTCTGCTTTGAGCTGCTCATGACCCAGTAAAGTCAAACACATTTTCCTTAACAACCAGCCTTTGTTTTGTTATGAAGCTAACCAGCTAAACATGAAGCTAACCAGCTAAACATGAAGCTAACCAGCTAAACATGAAGCAGCACAGCTGACATTAGCCTACAACACAGTGTGGCTACATTAGCTAACTTCCAGGCTGTCACTCACCTTTTTGGTCCCGTTTCCATGGTCCTTCGGAATCCAGACCGGTTCGACCCAGTGTCTTCTTGTTGTTTTTCCAACTTTCTTTAAATAAATAAACTTTTTTCTGAACCACATAAACTGGAATTCACTTCCGCAATGCAGCCGAGCTGCTACAAACAGACCGCTTGTGTGTATTTCGGCTCACACACCTGTAGCAGGAGAAAGCAAACGATAATGAGTTAAATAACCATTAATACAAACCGTTTTTCTTAAATAAAAGCTCTGGGCCTTACCAAACACTCCGAGCTCCATTTT
>NW_018127959.1:615534-620353 GCF_001952655.1 Monopterus albus
CCAGACACCGGGACACAACCTTAATATCAAGTGTGATTTTATGGGTTTTATTTAATCCAGTCATGAATCTACACAGTCTAGATCAAGGAATGGATTTTCAAGCTCAGCCTGATTCAGATGTCCTCTCTGCTGAGTTTCTGGTTCAGAATCTAAAGCTGTGGGCTGCTGGGAGGAGACGTTGTCCACATTGTCTGACCACAAACAGGATGCTGTTCACTGCTCTGTTTCCATCTTGGCCAGTTTGGTTGGATAAAACTGAGAAGATCTCAGCAGTGGGAGTACTGGTGTGTAGAGGCTTCAACACATTATGAAAATAGATTTTAGAGGCAAAGTTGTATGTTTATTCTAAATAAAATCAGCCCATGTTAATTATGTGTTGTTTGTGTGTGTGTTGTGTTATAACACAGTTTGGGTTATAACAAACTATTTGACTTATAGTTGAAATCTAATAAGTAAACATGTCAGACTATTTTACAGCTGCAAAGCAGAGCAACAGCAGATGTGACTGTCAGTGACTGTGCTTGGTCCACCAGCCAATCTGGACTTTGACAGAATGTCCGGATTGTTGGCCTCTCTTATACACTGTGTATAACAATAACACAGTAGTGGACATGAAAGGCTTGAAACATGAAACATACCACAGGGATTTTATTTGTCAAGCAGCTCATCAGCATCACCTTAGCTGCTGCTCTAAGAAATTTAACATATAAACAGAGACTGTTCCCAGTTTTCAGGGATTTAAAGGTAGATGCCTTTCTTACACAATTCACTATATAGCTCTGCAGTGCTGGATCTCATGGGATACATGTGTCTGTTGATAGAACTACTCAAATACTGTATGTCTGGACTCATAATATCACCTCTGCACCATGTTGCCAAAGAATGTGTTTTGGGTTCACAAGTTTCATCACTCAGAAATGATGGCTCATGTAAACGAACGAGGATTCTTTGGCAACGTGACCACAGTGAGATCTGAGATGAAGAAAGAGGCAGATAGTTTTTCACACCATGTAATCAAAGTTCAGACAAATGACATACAGTGGCTTCAGAATGTGTTAAGAGCTCTTTGGTGTTTGCACGTTATTGTGACAAATGTATAAACACGTCATACTTGCCCATCAGTCTACACTCAGTGACCCACAATGAAGTGAAGTGAAAATGTGAAAACATGCCAAATTACTGAAAATCAATACTGAAGGTTTTCAGTTGTAAAAGTATTCTGTTTGCTTTAGTTTTCCTTGGGCTATCACTGCAAATTAACTGGAGTCTTTTAACTGGCATTACCTGGCATTAATGCTCAGTTCCAATTTTTCAGTCAGGTCTGACCTTTTTGTGTTGCTGGTTCACATTCAGATTTATAGGTGACACATATCCAGTTCTGATGTGAACAGTGTTGAACTCCTAAACTGCTATGTATGTGTAGATTGAATTGAAATGTGAGCCATGTGTGTGCAAGAATAACTACAATGTCATTTGTATGACAGTCAAATTGTGCAATGTCTTCAAAACCTGGTAAGTTACAATATGTGCTGTGCAGTTTGGATTGATATGCTTCTCCATAAATGTTCAACAAACGTGAAACATCCTCATCTTTCCACTGACCCCTGTCACTGCTGTTTCTCTCCTCCATGTTTATTTTTACAGGTTTGTGAGGGGCCATCACCGAATGTTGACAGCAGGTGATCTGTGCTTCCACAAGGAGTGGGATATTAAAATAAATAATAATAATACGACACGAATCTGATTGTCCTGACAGTAGCTGGCTAGTCAGCGATCACATATGAATAAGCTCTAAGACACTTTCATGATCAGATCTAAGTAGCTTGAATGAAAAAACAACACTAATTTGATCAACTTCAGCAGGTAATGTGAATGTAACCATAGTTTAGAAAGACAAACACCTGTGTATAGAAGGTCCCATAGTTCACACTGCATGTCAGGACAAAAACCAAGCCATAAAGTCTAAGGAACTCCCTGTAGACCTCCGTGATAAAACTTTGTGGTGATGCAAGGATCAGGGCAAGGCTATAAAACCATTTCAAAGCTTTGAGTGTTCCCAGGAGCACAGTGGCCTCAATAAATGTGAAATGGAAGATGTTTGGAACCACCATGACACTTAGAGTTGGCTGTCCGGCCAAATGCAAATGACAGCCCGCTTGGATTTTGTCAAACTGTCTGTGGCTGTCCTTGAGTGGTGCAGTCAAAGTCTAGACTTAAACCACACAGGGCATCTGCAAATGGACCTGAAGATGGCTGACAGAGCTTGAGAGGATCTGCCAGGAAGAATGGGATCAAGTGCCCAAATCCAGGTTTGACAAGCTTGTAAAGCTTTAAGCTGTAACTGCTGGGACAGAGGGTTTGAATACTTTTGTAAATTACAAATAACATTTTTGCTTTGTTTTTTCTAGGCCTGGGCAAACCTGACAAGTTTTCCCATTTAAATCTACAACACAGTAAAGTGTGCAAAGTGAAAGTGTCTGAACACTTTCTGAAGTCACTGTGAGCCACTAACCAGACTTTAATTTTACTTCATTTTAGTCCTATATAGTCTGGTTTATAAAACATCTGTTTGAAGCTGCCAGTGGTTATAAAGACAGAGGGACAAATCAGTTGTGTACATACAGTATACACCCACTGACAGTCCAAGGCAATACTCAAAAACAAATAATAGTAAAGACAGCTACTGACTGCATGTTTGAAGGGTTTTGTCATGTAAACAAGACATTTTATTAACAATCTTTATTTGTAATTAAGACATGTAGCTGTAGCTTTTTATTCTGTCTAAACTATAAGGTTTAATCTCTTACAGCCTACACACATCCTGCGCGAGCAAGGGTCACAATGTAAAGATTGCACCCCTGACTTCACTGTAATGCATTGCGGGTTATGCTGTGTACCACAGAAACTGAAATATTAATTGTATAGTAAATGCATCTGAGCAAGGTCTTTCACTAAGTAACAGCCATGATATGGAATATTAAGTTCATGTAAACTTAGGGTCTCAGGGTCACGATATAAGAAGCAGACTGTGAAAGCAGTAACCAGCAGTAAGTGAAGCAGTAACCATAACTCTCTTGGTTCAGCTAAGGCCTTGCTGTGACATCGTCAGCAACCAACACAGTAACGTGGAGGACATCAAAGGTACGCTGTTCTTGATTCTCTGTATATGGCTGTTTTGAGTTACTACAGTAACTGCAGTAAAGTAGCAGCTAGTGTTAAAAAATTGTGCTTTTAAAAATGGTGCGTTCTTTATTCCAGGACATCTCACATGTTGATGACATGATTTCTCTGACCAATCAGTAGTCTGCAGTGTTTACATGTCACTGTTTGGTATCACCTCATCTCACTTGGAACCTCGATGGAGGTGACACCAAAAATAGTACCAGGTACTAAGGCGAGTCGAGTCGAGTCAAGTTGAGCCAGTACCAGGCAGTGGAAAAGGGGCTTGACACTTTATGAAGCGTATACAGATTATAGTCCAATGAATCAAAGGAGAGTTTTGGCTTCTGACCACCTGATGGAGAGCAATGGGAGAACCAGGGATGACTTTAAGTGCCTTATTTACTAGCATCAAATGCCAGAAAAGGGAACATATCCCATCAGTCTGGCTATTCTCTGACCTTTGGTAAACCTTAACATTGACTTGCAGTTTGTTCCTTTTTACAAACAGAGGTAATGCATCAGCTACCTCAGTCTCCTCAGAGCACTATAAAACTGCTGGGTGCAGCTTCAGTATATGGTTTGCTTTCATAACCCCAGCCCCTAAAAGCAGTTTCATAACAGCTATAAATGGGACAGTGAAAACAGGACAACCATGTAACTGGGCTGTGGTGACAGACAGCATCCAAGCAGTTTACACTGGAATCAGCCTGACATAAACACACACACACACACACACACACACTTACTCTCCACATTATCACTTTCTCTCCTTTTCTTTTCTCCTGTCTGTCTGAACCCACACAGAGGCTTCTCTTAGCAGACCTGTCAGCAGTGATGCTGGGGTCAAAGGTCAAATATGTGACCTGGCCTTTTGGGGGTCTGCTGTGGGTTCATTTTGACAAAATATAAAACTCTGCCCCAATGCTCCTGCAATATCTTAGTTTTTTTAAAGCACCCATTATGTATAGTGTTTATTCCCACATCACTGCCTAGTGTATCTATAGATGATACATACTGTAGAAGGGAGTCCTCAGATGACAAGGTCGTGTATATGAATGTGTGTAAGCTGCAGTTGACTGGCTTTGGCTTCTCTTCTTCTATTTAACTGTGAGACCCATGATCAAGAACTCTAACCCTGCAGCCGACTGGGGCTTTTCTGTGTGGAGTTTGTATGTTCTTGCTGTGCCCATACGAGTTTGCTCCAGCTTTTTCCCAGTCCTAATACAAGCAGGCAAGGTTAGGTGGTGACTCCAGCCCATCCCCATGACCCTCTACATGATAAGCTAATGGACTGATGGATGGATGGAGTAAAGACATGTTACAGGACATCATTATGTGGTGTTGTTATAGACTAAATAAACTTGGAAAGCGTCATTAAAAGTGAAAAAATGGAAAGTATTGATTAGTAAGAAATTAAAAGGCTAATAGACACACTGTATGTACTAAAAATAGCAAAATAGCAAAGAATATATTGATATTGGCATGGGTTAGATATATTTTGGACAGGAAAGCACTATGCATTTTGTATTCTTCACTGATTTTACCATACTTAGAGTATGGCGTTGAAAACTGGGGAAATACATACAAAAGCTCACTTCAACCATTGTATATATTACAAAAAAGAGCGATAAGAATTGTGCATAAGATGGGGTATAGG
>NW_018127959.1:620655-628915 GCF_001952655.1 Monopterus albus
TTTAGTATATTACTTGTGTGGTGTAGAAGTGAATCATTTACTGCTTGCAAACCAATGATGGTAAGATGATGTCATGGGGTAGGACTGGATAAGTCTGACTTCTTCCTACTCCATTCAAGCATGTACTAGGTATAAGCACATTGATATTGGATTAGCATTTGTTGGATATGTGTAAAATTATGTGTGTTGACATATTGACTATCTTTACATGCTTGAAAGAATAAAATCAATCAATCAATCAATCAAAAAGACAACATTGTGCTACATTGCTGAAGTGTGTAACATAGAAGTATACAGCATACAGCATCTCTCTGGCACAACAAATGTACAGCCACATTAAATATATTTGCAGGAGTTTTGATCTTTTATTAATTATTAATCATCAGAGAATTCACGATACACCTGCTCCCTCTTCTCCTCATCATTTTTGACAAGTGATTTCAAGAGATTTACAGCAGTCTGTGTATTAAAATATCACGTGAAAGCAAAAGTGTAAAATGCAAATGAATGGCGTGATTTCAGGTTTACCATCTATATTTGGCAGAGTACATTAAGAATTACTGTCTTAGAAATTATGATTTGAATAGATGGTGCCATTCTCAGAGTCCATGCAACAGCTGAATCATTTTCTTTTCTTTTTCATGTTTAATTGCTGATTTTCTTCTCTGGCCCATCTCTAACAGGTAGCAGCTATGGCAATAAAATAATACAGCACATAAATTTAATTAGAGAAATAAAATCAGCTGCTTTATTGTCAACTGTGTTTTTCCAGCAACATGACCTATAGTCCTTAAATACAAGGGCATGGACCTTACTGCCTGGGTTGTTAGCACTGGTAGCCTTGACCTTGACAACCAAGCAGCCTGCTGTCACACCTCATTAACTCTAACAGCAGTCTACCTGGTGTGCACTGCAGGCTATGGGAACCTTGTGGACTTTTATGGCTCCAAATGGCTGTCAGGTTTGAACATGTGGAAAGAGGAAGCTGTATTATCTTCACTGTGAGGCTAATGGTAGGCTGCCTCACAGTGTGCAGTGGTTAACAGCCACACCTGTGAACGGTGCTGTATTAAATTCTGTCAAACTTTAGGAAACTATTGTCAGAACTTGTACTTGTACTCCCAATATCCTTAATAGTCCTGGTACTTGAGTATAACTTGAAAATCCAGTAAATGTGTGAATGGTAGTCCTGTATTACCATGATGGATAATGTAAAGAAGATTCACTGTGACAATGACAGGTGCTTCATGTAACATGAAATATTTTCCAACCTATGATGGTTTAATAATGAGTAATCAATAACTTACAGTAGACATATTAAAATACACCTCTTAGGCATCGTTTGTGCTTGGTTTAATTTACAATCTATTCCTCTCCTCTAGTTTAAAATTTAAAATGAGCAGCCATGGGCTCTTTAACTGAGGTGAGGAGACAATTCCTGCCCGAGGAGCTCATTGCAAAAGAGGCTGTAGCTGTCCAAATGGCACAGCTGGCAGCAGGGTTTACTGGCATGAGGGTTTTCTCATGATGTTGGTCATGTGGCTGAGCAGGCCACAATCGAAGCTATAATGTAGAAAGTGCGGAAAGGGAAAGAAGGAGGAAAAGGAAGGAGGATAAAGTGACAACAGGGACATATAGGCAAGGGGGAGAAAGTCTGAGATAGACAACAGGTTGAAGAAGGGTTTTAAGAAATAAGGAATAAGAAAGAGATGAGGCAAGAGCAGTGAAGGTATTGTGGAGGCAGAGAAAGAGAAAAGGCAGGCAGTAGAATGAAGAGGACGGTGTAGGATAAAGGCAAGGAAACACAAAAAGATGGGAAGTAGAGAAGAGAGGAGGGCACCAGAAAAAGGAAGCCAGGGAGATGATGGGACAACAATGAGATATGCAAGAGTGAAAAGGCAGATGGAGAGATGGGCACAGCAAAGGAGGAGGGAAAATGGCCTATGACAGGAAATGAGGTTGAGACAGAAACAGTCTGAGATCAGCAGAATGTCAGGTAGTCAGGAAGTGGACTGCACTCCTAACAGCTTGTGCAAATGGCTGCTGAGCTTGGAAATACCATTCTCATATGTCAGAAAGTATCACAGTAGAACCTGGACAAACAAACAAGGCATCATAGGCTCTGCCTTTTTCCTCTCATGTGTCATCTCCTCTAGTTTAGCAACAGTGAGGAAATGTCAAAGCAAGGAAGACCAACAAAACAACAATCAAAAGTTGACATGGAGAGATTCTACAGAGTGCATGATGGGGAATGCACAGTAGTCAGTTAACTGCCTGCTGAGGAAATGTAAAAGACTTTATTGGTGTTTAAAAGAAGATAGGCTGAATGAGAGCCTATTGTAAGCTGCTCTGCAGAAGAGCAAGGGTGGGGGTTTGTAGGGTAAAGGATTGTGTGGAGCTCAAGGAGCTTTAAAACACACACACACACACACACACACAAAAGCATGAAGACCAAAGCTGTTTTATTCCACCGTAAAAGGCCTCCTGCTGCACAGCACTGTTTACACAAACGCCTTTTATGTAAAGTCACCAAACTAGAAGTGATGGTATTAAGAATGTACAAAAAGTTTCCCACTTCGACGCAGAAGGAAAACCTGCCCTCAAAAAATGAACTAGATAGTCATAAATGTAAGTTTTGAGTGGGAACAACAGCAGCAGTATTTGTACTTGAAAGTTGTGAGCTGGGTTTGTGTTTACCTGTGAAACTGACCTGAGGTTTTTACAGTGCACGGTGGCAGGAAAGATCCCGTCCTCTGCAAACATTTTGAAGCATCGTAATAATGCACATTAGTTCTGTCTTTCAAACTTCACCTGTTGTATACTGCTCTGCACCGCTTGGTATGGGGCTCTGCATGTTTGATTTAAGACGTGCACATTTATATTCTTGGAATTTATTTATTCTTTTAGCATGAGAAGTAATTGGAAAAATCCAATCCTGGTGAAAATGTGACCCAGACACACAAGCACACACATGCAACATCATTTTCCCAGGAAAACAGGGTCGACTTTGATGAGAATCCACTGGATCGTAATTCTAGTATTTCATCCCTCTCAGTGCTACTGTAATATTACACATAAACAGACATGATTATCTGTTTAACAGAAAGATGTCCTTCCTGCATTACCTCTGTTAATGATGACTGTTAATGATGAAACAGTATCTTCAGGTGTGAGGTGTGTGCGAAAGCCCAAGATTAGGGAGTTTAATGTGACATCATCTACAGGTGAAAACAAGACACTTGTTTGTGCACACATGTGTATGAGGGGGAACAGCTAGAGGGCAGTTTAGTGCAATTTGGTGTTTATATCAGTTGTTTAATTTAGAGAATGTCAGTTTGTCATCACGTGCAGAAAGCAGTGTCCACTGTTACACTGGTAGTGTTTTTACAGTATAATATTTTTATTGCCAATATCATACTATTTAAAACAATTTAATACATGTCAGTGAGCCACTCTGCTGCATTTGGTGTCATATTCCTTTGTTGCTGTTGATTAAATCCCATATATACTGTCCTGCTGCTGATAATACTTACTAGATTATGGACTGCTGAAAATATTCTCACTATTTCCTCCACTTTTGGTAATGTTTGTTAAAAACTACAGCGACCAGCTCTCTAGGGAAATTACTGAGTCTTTTTTTAAGAAAAATGCAATGATATATTTGTGAATTTTTTGTAAAGATTTCTGTCTGTCAGAAAGTGAGAGATGCCCTAATGCAACAGTAGAGCTCTATGGCACAGAGGAATACGCTTTACTGGGCTTTGACCACATGGGCGCTGCTTACTACCATCAATTCATTGCTCATTTGGGTCTTTTGTGAAAAGCTTTGAACCATCTACAGCGAACAACCCCACAATATAAGTATAAAGGAACACACATGAACACCCAATAAGAGGCAAGACTTAAAGAAAAGAAATCAAAGCCTGCACACTGATTAAAAGCTCCCACAAAAATCCTTTTATTCTGGTCACATCACAGCCACTCACAATGAGCTGCATGAGCAAAATGAGTGACAGCCAGTGTCCGTTTTTAACCGTCTGACATTTTTCTGAATGGTGGCCTGTAAACTGCTGGTGAAAGAAGCACTGACATAAAAATGGTCCTGGACACTGTCAAGATGACAGCAGCATTCCTCTTTGTATACAGTGTCATATCACAGCTTCTCAAATAAACCATGGCCCTGACATACAGTAGCTGCAGCCAGCAACAGTGAGGGAACTCGTATTCAGTAGACTCATGACTGCGTGTGAATCAGTGTTTATGGCAAAAATGTCAAGATCTCCCATATTCACTGCCTGGGGCCTTACTATTTTGGTTGCCCTAGGTCCAGCAGTATGTACGTATACAGCGCAGTATGTGCGTATACACCAAATGTCTTCTGATTTACAAAATCCATATCTTTGTGTGTTGCTAGGTGGAAGTACACTATGTTGTATTTGAAGTTTTCTGTAGTCAAGCAGCAATATTTACTGTTTTGGAATATTTTTGGAACCAGAATACGAGGCCTCAGGGCCCCTCTTTTTCATCATATTCCTAAATAAGCTCCCAGCACTGAGATTTTGGTGTCCTCTCTCCTTTTTCTCAAGCTGTACATTTGCTTGTTTACGCCCACAGAGCGAGGAAACACTTCCAGATAGAGCTGTATGGGTGTAACCAAAACCCAAAGGATAGCTGACATGTGCAAACACGTCCTGTCAGAGAACAGTGTGATCCCAGGTGATGTCCTTATGGACAAACACAACTCACTCAAGTCCATGCGATATGTGTCCCTCTGACGATGCAAAAAAAATGAACAAGCAATGAGCAAATAATTCACAGTGTTCCTTCACTTATTTGCAATTTTTAAAATGAAAACCACTCATGTTTGTACTATACCGAAGAGGAAATGAAGGCCTTGCTTGTTGCTGCAGTAGTTTTTGTCAGCAGTAACTGAAACTGCCACCTCACTACTTCTTTATCATATCACCGTGGTGTGTCTCTGCAGGGATTTACCATGATCTGATTTAGAAGAATTAAAATGAAAGACAAGCTGTAGCTTGGCTGTAGCTGAACACAGCTGCAAAGTCACTCAAGAGTCCAATTCAAAAAGGAAAAATCTGTTTCACATATTAATCACTGGCAATTTGTCTCATTCACTGCATTTTCATGTCACTATTATTTTTGAATGATGCATCACAGTAGTGGTTCAACCTGTTTCCAAGCCTCTAGTGGCTTAGCAAGAGATAGACACTCAAAAACTCTCAATCAAAACACAAAGTAATCGGCTATCAGGACTGTATGAGTGTAGTTTGATCAGATTTGATATATGGTGGCCCTGGAACCAATACCAAACAATGTCGCCACTGTCATCCAGACACTGAACCCCAAACTGCTCCCTGTGACATCACCGGTGTGTGAATTTGGGAGTGCGAATGGGTGAATAGACAAATAGTATGAAAGCGCCTTGAATGTGCTGCAATGCACGGAAAAGCGCTCTACAAGTATAAGACCTTTTACTATGTTGTTTCTCTTATGCTGCTTATGTTCACCTGTTTTTATGCGTCCACACAGGCCAAAGCCATGGCAGAGGTATTATGTTTTCAGGTTGTCCATCCATCTGTATGTCCCTCCCCATCAGGAACGCCTTGAGGGAACTTTTTCAAACTTGGCACAATAGTCCACCTGGACTCAAGGATGAACTGGTCAAGGTCAGTGGATCCTCACATCTGTCCCAGTCTTGTGAATGAGGCTGGTTGGTGGAGGCATACAACTGTGAGGTGGTAATTCTTGTCTAACTGTGCAGTCATTCAGTCTATTCCTTGCCAGACTTACTGTGTGCAGCACATGTGTTTCACCTCAGGTTTTTTCATTTGTGTCTCATAAAGTGCTGGAGTGTGTGTGCTTGTTTCACCTCAGCTCCCAGGATCACCAACTGGTTTGGACTGATTATTCTCCTCTGACCTCTGTTCAGACTTTAGACTCAGTAAAGATGACTGAAATTAGGATTAAGATTTAGACTCTTAGAAAACTGAAAACCTTAATATAATTTCATTGTGGATGTTCATTCTTGACTTCCATAGACTTTTGTGTTTGCATTAATTATTGAAATAATTAACATAATTTTCTACAGTACATAGCTTAATACATACTGGCCGACCTCAAACTGGATTAATGTTCATTTAGAGTGAGAAAGCAGTCAATCAATTAGTCAGGACTATAGCATCTGGATTCTGTAGTTCAACATTGATAAACATTTTTTTTGTGGTGACAAACTGTTCCTCTATCCAGACTGTAAAACCCTTCATGGGTTTCCTCCCAGCATTCTTCAATCTGACTAGATTCCAGTCAGTTCACCCACATGTCTGCAAACAATTAAACAATCAAAAAGAACCATTCCTGGAGGAAGTTAGCCAATTATTCTGAATTACAGTTTGACAGACTGTATTTCCTTGTCTTGTTTTATTGGGAGCTGCATGCTCAGTAGTACTTGTGTCCCATATGTCCCAGATCAGCACGCCTCTCCTGCTTAATCAAACTCACATTCTACTTTGACATGTTCTTCCTTCTTTTGTGGCTAACATGGAGGTTCCAAATATTCACTCTGGCCATTTGCCAAAAATCTGAGACAGTCAACTGTGCAGTACAAAATGTGGTTAACTAGGAGATTACCTATTCAGACATTAGTCTGGATAGTCTTAAAATCACAGTTCTGTGATTTAAGTTGTTAAATTGTGTATGGTTCTGATTAAAGTGTTTGCTGGAAAAGGAGAGATTTTTTTGCTGCATATGACCAGAGATGTGTAGTTTACCAGAAAGCAGCAGGATATCCTAGCAGCATCAGGAAGGACATCCGCAAAACTAATCAACCCAAAACCACAGAGCCCCTTAAGTGGCCGGATTAACATATCCTTACGCATGGGATCACGCTAGCCAGATCCTGTATCTAATAGGGACAAAGTTTACTAATCAGGCCTTAAGCCATCTTTATTGACCATGAATTAATTCCAAGCACCCCACCCTCCACAAATAACTTGAATGAGAGGGCTTAATGATAAGCAGTTAATCTTGCTGAGAGCTTTCTTTCTCAAAGTGGGATTGTAAACCCACTTGAGTCTTTTGTTTTAATGCTTGAATTTCTGTATTTTTAGTGGTGTGCCTCAGTGAATAGCAAAGTCAGTCAGTCTGGTGGTTGGTCCATCACTTTGGTCCAGGCTGAAAGTGTTCAGATGGCTTCCCATGAATTCTGTACAGACATTCATGGCCTCCAGATGACTGTCTGGTGCTACAGTCATCTGTGAGGTGACGTGTGGGTCTCAACAGCTGTTGGATGAACAGTAACAATCATGGTGATGCTATGACATCAGGTCAAAATTTACTGTATATTAGTCTAATACTCTGGTTTAAGATCCAGTATCTGCACCACTAAGGACGTACCTATCAACCATAGCTGGGTTTTGTACTAGCTACCAAATGTCAGCATGTTAATGAAAGCTAGTTTTGTTGTAAGCTTTTTCTGGCTCTTTTAACCAGGAACTCAGAGAGACGAAGCAGACCACTTGGATATATAAAAAATAACCGTGCTGGTTTATTCAAAGAATCACAGGTAAAATTAACATTACACGTCCAGATCTCTTCCACCTCCAATCCTGTGTGCAGGCAGATGAGGAATGAAAGACCCTGAACCATTAATACCTATACATTTTTATCACTTTGGTTGAGCCAGCCCCATACTACACAGGGACGTCAAACCGTGGCGTCACCTGATATGCCAGCTTGGAGCTGACCATAACAATAGTCAAAACATGAAGAAAATCAATGTGTGTGAATGTTGATTCCTCCTTGAACCGCCACCTTATTGTGGTGGAGGAGTACCCGAGTGATCCTAGGAGCTATGTTGTCGGGGGCTATATGTCCCTGGTAGGGTCTCCCAAGGCAAACAGGTCCTGGGTGACGGGTCAGACTAAAAGCGGTTCAAAAGCCCTTTATGAATAGATTAAAATCAAGGACTGTGACGTCGCCCGGCATGGCGCAGCCGGGGCCCCACCCTGGAGCCAGGCCCGGGGTTGGGGCTCGAATGCAAGCACCTGGTGGCCGGGCCTCCCCTCACGGGGCCCGGCCGGGCTTAGCCCGAATGAGCGACGTGGGGACGTCCTCCTGTGGGCTCACCACCTGCAGGAGGATCCGTAAGGGGCCGGTGCATAGTGGATTGGGCAGCAGTCGAAGGCGGGGGCCCCGACGGCCCGATCTCTGGACACGGAGACTAGCCCTGGGGACATGGAAT
>NW_018127959.1:633507-642258 GCF_001952655.1 Monopterus albus
GGGGTCTGTCGGAGGTTTCTTCCGTTAAAGGGAGTTTTTCCTCCCCACTGTCGCCAAGTGCTTGCTCAAGGGGGATTTGTTGGGTTTTCCCTCTGTAATAATATTGATAACAATAAGGTCTAGACCTTTACTTTGTAAAGTGTCCTGAGATGACTTTTGTTGTGATTTGGTGCTATACAAATAAGATTTGATTTGATTTGATTTGACATCAGAACAGGAAGGGCTAACATAATCTAGTGGGTTGGCCATTCCTATCCCCACTTCCTTGTCAACAACAAGCCCTAGTCTGTTAATTAAAAGAGAGATTTCTAGAATCAGTTCACTCAGTATCTCAGATTGGAAAATGGAGTGGTGGGAGTGGGGATGCCAGGGAGGGGGGAGGTGGGATCAGAGCTGGATTAAAGGAAAGCTGTAATTTACTGACTGGGAGCTGGGAAAGAGCTTCCCATCATCACCACCTTTTTCTCAGGCGATCACCCTCAGACCGCAGACCTCTGCTGTACTTTAAAGTAACTGTACAGTATTTTGGCATTCTGGGTCTTTGTTTTCACAGTTGTTCAACATCTGGACTTGCTACTGTATGTGCTGTAGTGTTTGTTTGCTGTAGTGCCCAACTGCTTTTGTTGGGCAGTCGCTGGGTATCACGTGACCTCAAAGACTGGAAAATATGCCTGCATTTTTCTCTAAAGGCTTAGATTAGAGTTCATGAAATCCAAGTCCTGGGCCAAGTATTTTTGGCAAATACCTTGAATGGTTTGTTTTGGCATTTATATTGTAAGTAGCAGATTGAACTGATCTTTGGACAGTTGCAGTAGGTTTAAGCAGATGATGATTTTATTAAAAACTTGCATGAGTCAGCTTGCCTTGTTGTGTCTACAGAGATTATATGCCCTTCTGTGTTTTTGGTGAGCATCTGTGTGTTTCCCCTGTGATACAGTGAAAGCACCTGGCAGCCTATGGCTCTGTACAGTCCTGATAAACAAACACATAAGCAAAAAGGGGCAAGTCACTGTTAAGCCTAGTAAAGATGGCTGCTTTTGGAATAACCCATGGTGGCTAGAGTGCCAAAGAGTGCTCTTAATTCTTGAGTTCCTCTTGTTGTACCAGATACAAGGATCAGTCTCTGGGCATGCCCACGCCTACCCTGGTGCTGTCTTGGTTCATGTGGAGAGAGCCACCCAGGTCCTCCAGCTCCTATTGTTGCTGTTCTGACTGTGTGAGGAATGTGATAGAAAGAAAATACCATCCTGAATATTTGCAGTATTGATCCTCTGATGAGTTTTTCCTTTTCTGTTCCGTCCCATTGTTGAACCCTCATACCTGGCTCCACTGAGTTACAAATGAGTTGTGGGGATTAGGGAGAAGCTCAATAATGCTGCATCTTTGTCCAGTCTATTTGGCTCTGTCCCTCTTTTGAAATCTTTTTTTATGCCTAAGGCTCTCCCCCTCCCAGAGAAACCCACAGGGGTTTTGACCCCCCCACCTGCAGAGAGAATAATATCCTAAATCCATATTAGTGCTCTTTCCCAAAAGCTTTGGTCAACAGATGGTTTACCCAAATCCCCTGGACCTCCCATCCAAACCCCCCTGCCCCAGTTGACTCTGAGCTTGGACATGTGTTGGCAGGGTCCTATTATAACAAGGAGATTCCATGACCCCCTCTCATTTGTTATTTACAGTATTGTATGGATTCCCAAAATCTTGTCAAGGGCAGAAACAGGGTCAAACCCTGCGCTTTGTTCAGAAAGGCAGTTTTTTTTTTCTTTATGCAAATATTAATTTAACACATGCATTTGTCAGAAATACAGCAGCTTGGTCACATGAAGAACAGGACAATACAATATCCAGGAACTTTGCCTGGACATGATACCTTCAAAAGAAACCTTTTTCATCATTGATGTTGCTCAGTCAGAATTTTCTGTAATCACCGTGTTTTGATTCCCATTTAACTAGTGTTTTTTCTCAGATGGCTATGAGATAAGCAGCAGGGATTGCTGTGCCAGAACCAATTAGGGCTAACACAGTGCTGTTCAGGAAGTGTCCCCTGCTGCTGGCTTTTGCAGTGTGCGGTCATTAAGCCCCAACAGGAGTGGCTGGGGTGAGTGGCTGGTTAATTGTAATCCTCGGGTGCTGGAACACCAGCCATACTGTGGTGAAGCCAGTTGAGCTCCCTCCTCAGAAAACAAGTTAGTTCAAGCTGCGTGTCATGTGTCAAGTAGCGTTGCCACTCACTTGTTGTCCCAGGAAACTGCAGGAACCAGTCAGTGCTAATCAGGAGTCAGGAGAATGACAAACCCATGCACACTGAGACACTATAAATTTCTATAAAAATTGAAAAGAACCCATACTGTAATAGGAGTAATCCCTTAGAGGTGCCCATTTCTTATCTTACCTAAGTAGTGGTGTATTTTATGTTTAAACTTGCCTGAGGAATGTCGTCTTGTTTTCCACTCTTGATCTCATTCTGTAGGGTCATCTTGGTGCGTTGGAATGCCAGGAATGGCTGTATTGCAACACGTGGGATATGCCAGGCAATAAATGTGAGACTGACTGATGAACCCAAGTCAGTATTAAAAGGCGTTGATGGCATTTTATTCAGTCCTGACCTTGGTTGCAGGTTACTTGCTGATAAAATTATTAGATTGGCATTATATGCAAGTATATGTAGTAAGCAGGGAAATATATGTTGAACCTTGCAGCATTTTGGTTTTTGAAGTGTAAATATAGTTTAGAATATTCCCAAGAGGTTAGGTAACAGGTAGCATCTTATCTGATTTTGGTAAGGGCTAGTTCCAATGGCTTGCTAGCAGTGTTGCATTATGGGCTATAATTTATTGTTGCATTATACTGTATGTATGCACATGCACCGATATGATTGTATAAGTGTGTGTGTGGCGATGGTATACATACTGTATTGTAGCGAGCATCATATTACGCTGTCAGTGTGGTTTATACTGTACTATATATCTGTGTGCACAATGCAACTATGCACAATGCAGCATGTATTATACATTTTGACACACGTGAACTTGATCTGTACGGTGCCTGACAGCAGATGTTAACACAGCATGAGAGTGTGACGCTCCTACTGTACCTGTCAGCATGCCACCTCATGGCAGCTTGTGTCCAAATAAGCTAGCACGCGATCCTGCGTCAGCCGCTGTCAAGATGCTATAGGGGCTTTCTCCACCAGCTTTCCCACACTGAAGGGCACTGGGGGGCATGGACACCTTAGCTGCCTATTCAGCCAACACACTGCACAGGACAGGCACGCAGGGCCGGGCCCCTCCCCTTTCAATAGCAGGGGGCCGCGCCTCTCTCCGTAGCCCAACAATGGCCACTGCTATCACTGCCTGGCTACACAAACTAGGGCGGGGACCCGCCAAGTGCTCATAAAAGACCCTGTCACCTTGACACTGGCAATCACAGAGCCTGCCTTTATGAAAACAGTAAAGGAAAAGAAAGCTTTCTATCAATCTCTCGCTCTTTCCTGCTCACTTTCCGATTCTGCATTGCTCCCTGCCCTTTTGTCCCATGGCTTACCTGTGCCTGATGCTGAATGTTGGCAGTGGTTGGCTGTCAGGATCTGTGTGTTTGGTGTCCTGTGGTTGTCAGCTGTGGTGCAGTATTTGAAATGGCACAGATTGAACTGTATCAACAGATATTTTATGATGATATACAGTATGTTGTTAAAGTTAATGAGGTTGCTTTGACTTATTTCTCTAAGGCACAGATATAGTAGTGTCTTCCATGAACTTTAACTTTGAAGGCACTAACTCACCATTGCAAAATATGGTAAAAAGATGGTCATACACACTCAGTTGGCAGTTTATTAGGTACACCTTTCTAAAGCTAAGTCGGTCTAATCCAACAGCCCTGTGACCGGTCTTCCTGCGGTTTGTGTTCCAATAGTTCCAGAGGGGTGTATGATCATTGTGGAGGCTGCTGTTGAACTGCACTGCATGCAACAGAAAGCTGTTTCTGTGATTTAACCTAACCTCATGGATATAAATGGGTGGACAAAATAATGGAAACACCCATGATATTTATAATTTATACGATATAAAGCTGTCAGTCCATCCCATTCTCAGGAATGTGATATGTCACAAACACCTGGAGGGAATTAATTCAAATTTGGCACAAATGTTAACTTGAGCTCAAGAATGAACTGATTAGATTTTGGTGGCCAAAGGTGAAAGGTCAAGGTCACAGTGGCCTTATGTTTGTCCCATTCCTGTGAATTTAACTGGTTGGCAGAGACATACAACCACAAAGCAGTAATTGTAGTTTCTGGAGAAAAGGGGGGGAGTAGTACCGACTGAAAACAGACATAAAAATTTTGGCAGGATCTATATCTTAATAATATTGATGTATCCTATTATAAAAATAGTCACTGAGCTCCATCTCTCTAAAGCTCTGCCACTTCTTTCAGCAGAGGATCATAATGTTTTTAAAACTGGGAGTACAAGTCACTTGTACAGTCACTGATTTTACCAGATAAATGTCCATCTGCCCTGAGAAGATGATAAATTGTTTCAGTTAAGGTTCCCAGCTTTGTCAGAAACACAGCAATACTGCCTATGAAAAGTAATGTTCTGTCATACCTATCGATAGAGCTGTGATTTCAGGTGAATGACGGCCACAGCCCTGGGTTCAGTGGCAAACAAAAACAGTAAAGGCAATGTAAGACACTATTCATGTGTGAATATACCAATTTTCATGTTTGTCAGCATTTTAGCCAATGAATGGGTTTTTGATGTTCCCTGGAAATACTGTCCATAAGCGTAAAGACCAGGCACAGCACGCAGGTGTGGTTTACTGTGTTTGCTGACAGATAAAGGGAAATGGGTGCATCCCATTCAGCACCAACGGGCTCTCGACCACATCCCAGAAAGCATGAAAGGCCCAAACAGAGGTGGCACGCTGCATTCAAGATGCTGGAGAAACACATTTATGATTTAACAAAAGTATTAAATTAACCAATGTATTTAGAGGAAAATTTGTGTCTGAAAATGTAGCAACAGGGTTTTGATCCAAATATAAAAATGCATTCAAATGGCAAAAATTGAAAAATGGCAGCAGTTGAAAAACCACTAGACATTGGAACAAAGATTAATACATGGGTATGGTCTAAATGTAGTTTATTATCCTGTATTTTGTGATAGGTTTGGAGCATTGTTTGCATGAAAGAATGTTTATTGTTCTTTTGACTTGTACATGCATTTAAATAAAGAGCAGATGAAAGTATGTCAGCTATTGTAATTTGGTTCTGTTAAGTACAATAGCAGCATAATGTGATGATGTGATCTTGTAGAGTTGCATTATGGTCAGGCCTTTGTCATGTACAAAGTACTGCCTGTACAGTATAGTATCCAGTGCATGTGCTGTGGGTTAGTTGAGAGGGATTTTCTCCAGCAAATATTTAATTACTGCTGGTGCACACAGTATGTTCATTCTCCTTCACACTCAATCTTTCATGGCCCATGAACTTGCAAGGAAAGTTTGATACCAAAATATGATTTTTATCCCTGCCTCTCTGGCTCTCATAAAACCCATTAGGAATTCATTAATACATAGATTAATATTTGTAATGTGGTTTGTTCCATTGTGAACCTGAAAGGAATGTGGCACTGGAAACATTAGTATGCTTATTTCCACTGCTGCAATAAAACCACGTGGACCAGACTCCATAAAACCCTTAAAATCCTGCTTTCAAACTGCCACTTTCTAGCATCATCCACTACTGTAAAACACAGCAAACACAACAGGAACTCTATGGCTGTTTTAACAGTCCAGTCATAGATTGATAAAGACAAGAATCAAAACTCCACTCTTCTCATCTTGGCAGTGGGTGGAAAACATCGGCTTCAGTTTAAATGCAGCCCCGGCATCTGCTGATTATTTCATTGTGCACCCTAGCCACCATGTCTCATATAAAACTCAAGGGAGACATTAAGCACCTTCTTAAAACAGCACCTCACTGAACACATATGGCACTTTTGTCATTTTCATTTGGGGGGTTATGTTTTTCTGCAGCTACTCCTGAGACTCTGATGAATGCCTTGTATGTTGCTGATGTCCCCTGTGGCACGGTCATAAGGGTTGCAAGTGTTTTCCTGTCCCTTGGATAACACAAACATTTATTCAATTTGATTCTCTGACAAATGTCTGAAAAGACATATTAACCTCATGCTATTCTAGCTTCTTAAACGATAATGCTCAGCTGTCTTGCTGTGTGATCTATGTTCCAGCACTCACTTAAAACTTACAGCAGAAGTAGAGTTCCTGCAAGACTGACTCTTACTTGTTTAATCCAAAAAGAGGTTTTCAAAATGACTGTCATGAGCCACTTTATGATAGCAATGGCACTGTGTTCACAACAAGCTAATTTATTGATAGTGACAAATCTCACCTTGTATGAAACAAACAAACTTTAGGGAAGTTTGATTAGGAACAGCTTGCTCATGTACAGTATGGACTGAGAGGGCACGTTGTTGTTATGAGAATATGGAGACTGTTAGCCAAGGAAAAACAACAGCATCAGTCATTTGTCAAATGCTCATGTGTGGACCATGTTTGCATTTACCTGATAAGCAGCCTTGTGAATTATGCCTATTGTCTGTCAAGAGCAAAGGTGGAAGAAGCATGACCTAGAAGCACAAAGTCATACAGGGAGGAGGTCAGGTGCATTAGTTCAGTATCCTAGAGGTTAAGTCCATCATGGACACAGAAGTTACACCTAACAAGTGGATTTTCAGCCACATTGTTCAGTCATTTCACACAGCACATACTCTTCTATTTTAATAGTCCAGGGCTCTACACAGGCTGCATAATGGCTCACTGTTCGCTCAGGTTTTACATGCATTACATGAGCCATAACCTAAGAACTGTGCCTGAACACATCCTGTGTATACACAGATGGGGCACTGAAGCTGCTGCTATGCTAACATGCCGCTCATGATACAGTAGGCCTTCTGTGCAGATACTGTGCTACTGAAGGAAGTAGTGTGTCTTATACAGACAGGTGACACATTAAAGAAAAAAGCCAAGATAACGTGTCTCATAAGGTGTTGGACTACCGCATGCCACCCAGACACCGTCTGTGCACTTTGGCATTGATTCATCAACCTTCCAAAAGATGTTCCCTCATTTGATGTTTTGAAGAAAGGGAATGGAGACTGTGGAAATATAAGCTAAAAACAAAGCATGTCTCATTCAAAACAGCTGCTTCCAATCGAGAACATGTCTGATAAAAAGCTGCAAATGACACTGCTGTTCTCCACCATTGGTCTTTTGGTTGTGGAAGAAGAAAGGAGGTTGTGGAGGCGACAAACAAGAAGAAACTTCACTAAATGTGTAAAATCATGGACACTGCAGCAACAGGCTGAAGGGGCCTTTCTGAATCGTTCTCTTCTCATGCACTGATTCGCCAAGCTGAACATGACATATACCTTAAGTTTTAAAGATGAGAGGTCATGCAGGACAGCATTCTGTGCATGCGTTGATGGAGATAAGGGTCATTCAAAGATCTTTACATTTAAAATGATCCAGTTGGACTGTTGCATAGTTAATCTAGCTAGAGAGTTGGAGTCAAAGATTTTTGTTTCATTTTAGTGGCCTACAGACACTTATACATTTAAAAAAACAGCACTGTGTTTACATGGGAACATGCTCTGTTCTGCAGACAAACTTGTGGTACATGCTGTATCACCTTTTCTTCTGGCCAAGTATTTTACACACAGAAGGAATTTGTCTCTGGTACAGAACAGAGGTCGCCATCTGTGGCACCAACTTGCACACATGCCGATGGCAGCGCTGTCCCTGCAAGCCGCTGCTCCGGCCATCAGGGGCAGCTTAGGATTCAGTGTCTTGCCCAGGGACACTTTGACATGTGGACATTTGTACAAGCTTGCTTTTGTGTTATCTGTTGTGTGTCTGGATTTGGTAGACGGGGAGCTGGCCTTTTGTGTCATTGTACAGGGAGCTGGACAGAGTAATATTTTACAGACATCTCAGGGTTTGCTGGGAAAGATACAAAATAAGGACACTTGGATCAGAGGCTGTTTAAGAAGTTTGCCAAACAGGAGGTGTTTATTAAAGAACAGTGACAAAAGAGGAAACGTGTTTTCTGGCTGTGGATTGAGGCTAATGCTTTCCACCAGTTGACTTCATTCCTATCTGTTGATTGGATTCCACTTTGTCAACATCTTCTGTGCTGTGCATAAAGGCTGCACCCTACCACATTATAAAAATCTCTTTTGATTACTGAGGGAAATGCACTTATTGTTTGACTTCCTCCAAAAGGAAGAGCCAATTAAGAGCTACAGGAGGTAGCAGAAACAAATAAGGACCCTGATGTGTACTGGGATGCTCCACACAGAAGCAAATTGTCATAATTGTAGCTACACAGAACTCATGTGAGTAAAAGTGTCTTCTTCTACACAATGATGCACGGTGATGCACAGCAACACTGAGGATGAATTTAGGTGACAGTAAAGTTGATAAAGTTTATAGTTAGGGAAGGATCAGGTGACCCTGAGCCTTCCCTTAGTTATGCTGCTATAGGCCTAGGCTGCTGGGGGGCCCCATGATGCTCTGAGTTTCTTTCCCCTCTCCTCTCCTCCCCTCCCCTCCCCTCTCCTCTCCTCTCCTCTCCTCTCCTCTCTCTCCCTATGCTTCTATATGCCACCATTACACATTACTAACTTTGTGTCACCTCTCTCCCGTAGTGTGTCCTCTCTCTCTCCCTGT
>NW_018127959.1:642556-677391 GCF_001952655.1 Monopterus albus
TATATATATATATTTCTCAACAAGTCCTTCAACCTATATGACCCATATGGTGGTTCGTCCCTTCCCTCTCATTCGATCAATAGGGGCGTCTCATTAAATAGTGCCCCTACAGTCAGGGGAGGAATTGCAAAAATCCTACCAAAATGAATGACAGCATATGTCACACTACCAGTGTTTATGGAAACATCCATAAGCACAATGAGTAGCTAGCAGGCTAGTTAGCAGCAAGCTACCGGAACTCCACTGTCTTGGAAACTGCCACACATATGACCTTACAATTATGAAAACATCAAAGTTTCAGTACATTTTGCCGCACAAACCACTTGGTATGTTTAGGCACAAAAACTACTTGGTTATGTTTAAATAAAAAACAGCTTGGTCACATATAGGAACAAAACTATGTTGTTACGTTTAGGAACAAAAGCTCTTGAAAAACACAAAGCCACACACTGAAATTAAGCCTGACTCTCCTGATTAATTAATAATTAATTTAAAACAAACAGATACACATGTACAATTCTTAAACTGTTAGAGAAACACAAGTTTGTCTGTACATGGAAATGACATTAAACACTGCATTTGGTTCAAGCAACTGAAACAATACAGAATTATCAAGTGCAGATGTATACTGCTAGTCTGAAGATTAGAAACGCTGACCTCTGACCCTTCAGCTTTAGTTGTGCCAAAATCATGTCTGCACGTAAGGGCTGAGCCCTGCTGTCGGAAACCCATCCCTGCTGATGGGCCTCAATGTGATGGCAACAAATAACCATCAAATCACCACTCAAATCCTTCAAATCCTAAACAAACCAGATCCCTTCTCTGGGCTTATTGCATATCACTGTTGTTGGAGGTAGGCTCTGAGATCCCTAACTGGGCTTGTTCAATGAATTGTGGAAGAAGCTGGCATGGGGGTTGGGGCAGGCTGTGTTTGCAATGTTGACCTCAGTAACCCTGGTGACCCCTAGGCTCATGTCCTGTTAATAAGTGTCGCCTTCCCCGGTGGTAACCGAATGGTCAAACATTATGTCAAGGGTAATTAAGGTCCAAATGCTCCTGACCCTAATATAATCCCCTTTGAAAGGATTTCCAACTGATTGCTGTAATTAACAAGGACTGCTGTGCTGGGAGGATCTGCTGCTGGTGAGAAGGTTTTATTGAACCTTTTTTTTTTGTATCACCACATAAAAGTGCCTCCAAGAGCTTCCACGGGTCCCAGAGACAACAAGTTGGTGTGTTGAGTGGTCACTGACATTACCAACCAAATGGCCGACCGCTTACAAACTTCAAAAGCTTTTGTAGTCTGGTGAAATCAACCCAGCACAGGACACACATCGTGTTTGGGGATTTTTATTTAGAATAGACAGATAGATATGGTGTTCAGACAGAAAAATAAAAATAGGAGCTGTATAATAAAAAAGAAATGGCACCAAGCTGTAGATGTGGTACACAACCCTTTCACTTGAACAAGGTCTTTGACAAAAGAGGATAGATACTCTATGCATGGTGACAGACCCATCTACTTTGCTTGGTAACTCTTCACTGAATGCTATAAGTGGTACAACTGGACACTGATAAAAAAATGGTATAAAAATAACAATGCTAAACAAAAGATTGCTAAAATAATTAATACAAAGTCCAAAAATTTCCTCTCAACATGAGCACAACCAAAGAAAGAGAGAACGAGTACAAACATACCTGTAGTGGCTCTTCCTAATAAAACCAAGAACTCATACATTCACTATTAACACTACTGCATTCACAGGCCTCATATAAAGCTACACTGAATGAAAAAACCTACTTACATACTGGTGTTCATGCTGTCCTCTCCCAAACTACACTGTAGCAAGACACCACAGGTTCAGTTCTGTCAACATCCAAGGAAGTGGATGAAATCTCACAATCTGTTCAACCCAAACACTTTTACATTGTTTTCAGATGATATATTGTGCTAAGGCCACCTCAGGGTGCAGAGGAAAGCTGCCTCCATCCTCACAGATCCCACCTACCCCCAGCATGGACTGTTCACCTCCCTACCCTCTGGCCGGAGATTCAGAAGTGTGAAATGTAGGACCACTAGACTGAAAAACTCTTTCTTTCCCTCTGTCATCAGACTCCTAAACAGCTGAGGAGTTTATTACCAGAAAATACGTCATGTACTGTTTACATTCTCAGTTTGCACATGGATAATTGAACATTGACTGTTGACTGTTGCACATGCTGCTCCCATGCAGCATACATTCTGTTATTATATTCTTATATATTTTTATCATATTGCTGCATTTGCTGCTTAAAGTGCCTTAGATATTGTGTTACTTATTTATCTACTTTATATTACATTTGTATTTTGTGGCATTCATGTGGACGGCAAAGTAAGAATTTCATTGTTCAGGGAAACACGTGCATATGACAATAAACACTTTGACCTTTGACCTTGACCTTAAGATGAAGTTTTATGGGATATTTACCAACAGAAAACTGCCAAAGTTTCCCAACAACATGTATTAGCACTGCAGTAAAGATGGCTTCCTGTTTTTGGTCTCTCTTTCTACGCTGCTGCCAGTGTCCTTTGCAGTCGCTGGAGTATCCAAAAGGGATGATGCCATCTGGTGGCATTAATAAGAAATGCAGTACTATTTCCTACCCGGCTATACTATTAAGCATTTCCATTATTTCTGTGCACTGTTACAAAAACCTGTAAATAATCCACTAAGAATGTATGCTTCTGCAGATGCCTAGAGTATTTCCATGACTGATTATGAATGGTTGAAAAAGCATAGCACTCACTTCCACTCCCATAACAAACAGACCCTGCACTCACTCACATTAAACTGTGAGCATACACACATACCACTATCCTTGCAGAATGACACATTGTCCTTGCCATGTCCACTAATGGTCCCTTTAATGCGATGGAGGTCACAGGGTCATCCTCAGAGGGCTGGAGTTTTTAATATGAATCCTACAAAGAGGTCAGTTTCTGAGGGCGGGAGAGGTGGTGGATGATGAGACTCCCCCACACATGCACACAGAGGCCTGAGTATGTTTCCTCTCCGCCCCTTTCCCCACAACTAAACCCCAGCTCTCCACCCGTTCCCTCCCATCTCCTTGTAATAACCCCCCCCCCACACACACACACACACACACCCCACCCACTCCACCAGCCTCTCCATGAGGATAGCAGCACCCTGTCCGTCCTTTATCTCTGGGGGCAGCACAAGTCATGCAGAACTCAGGAGAGGAACATGGTGAGTGTGAGCTCATTGGATTAGGCTTCAAGGTAGGGACAGAGAGCTTCAGAAAGAGCTGGTGTGGCTTCCTCTGCCTCGTGTCTTTCCTTCACAGCCAGCATTTGCACAAACGCAGGCACAACAGGAAGATAAATAGGCTCAAGCCCGTCCAGCCACAGAGCTTCTTTAAAGCGACTCCACCCTAAAGGTGATACTTTGAAAAGAGGGGTTGGGGATATGTCACCAAAAGCTGAAATAACCAGCTGTTATTTTGTGTGACAAACTGAACTCTTCACGCTGCCAGAGGGAGTCCTTCAGGATACTTTCCACTCTTTGTCCTCTTGCTGATAATAGGAGCTCTTCAAAACAGAGAGCAGCATAAACTGTAAACAGCTGTTTGCCCATATCAAAGCTACTTCTCAGAAACAATGAAGAACCAACACGTTATCATGGGATATCCCACAACACAATGCAAATTTGTGGTGATGTACTCCAGTGGGCTGGGTTAGATGAAATATCAAAAGTGTCATAAGGCAAGATTACAAGAGAGTGTGGGTGCAGATATGACACAGATCAAAGGTTATTCTGAGAGAATTATCCCTGCTTGAATTACATCTGATTCAGAGATGCTCACCGTGCTTTGTTAGACGCCCTAATGCCTAAACAATCTGAGTGTATTACAGCTTTGACGGGAGCAGTGTTCTGTGATGAATGTGGTTAGGCACCGTTTGAAGTGATAAAACAAAGAGAAGTAGGCTGATGCATGGCTGTGTGCCAAAGTCTTTTAGCAGAGGGCATTGAGGGAAGAAAGGCATATGATCACTAATGGGTGATGGTTTTGATCACACTCCCATATAAACTGCCAAAAAAGGGTCCAAATTTGCTTTAGTCAGTGTCTATAAATTACCCACCAATAAAGATAAACGTTTGGTATTATTACACTGTTCGGGGACCAGACATGTGGAGGGTGTAGCCTGCATTAGGAGTTTTCAGTTATGCAGGGAGGAACGGTGCAAAAGGATGAGCTGCAGTCTGTTGACCTTGTAACTGGGAGCTTGTCGGGATCAGTGCGTGTTAAAGAGAGAAAGACAGCGACCACGGCTGAGTGTGGGGGCCTTAGACCCTGGTCTCTGAGTTGTGACCTTTGTTCTCCTCACTGTGTTTTATGTCTCCCTGTCTATCTCCTAGGCAAATGAAGCAAATTCTCCCCACCAAGCCAAATACACTGAAAGAGTAGCACTTTTGGATTTTGGGAATATAGACTGCTTCGAAATTCAAACTTCTGGCAGCAAAGGTTTGAGAGCAAAGTGTTTCAAACCAGTAGTTGGACACAAGCATGTGGTTACCTGAAGGTTTACACTGATGCTATGCCATGATATGTGCAAACATCTCCAAACATCAAAGGTTTTAATGGTTTGTGGTATTTTAAATCACATTGATAATGTCTCTAAAAACCTTATAAACTAAAACCTATTACACCACAGAGCCACTTCACTTTGCACTACAAAACAACAGAAGCCAAAGTGGAACACTACCCATATATTTCAAAGCAGCACTTTCCTGTAACAGTGCAATAAGAGCTACAATGCTCAGACACCTCTGGAGGGCATGATAGAAATGTGAATGTATCAAAAACTGTCATAATGCAACACACACACACACACACACACACACACAAACACAGTGAGTTAAAGCTAAAATAAAAGCAGTAACTTTCCATAGAAAAATGCAGATGCAATTACCCCAGAAAAAAGAAAAGTACACTGTTTACGTGAAAGCCAACATGTAAAAATGTAGATTACAGCACAACCTTTGTATCATGTTTGACCGTGTGTGTGTGTGTGTGTGAGGGGGTTAAGGATTAATATTGTGGGTGGAGTTGTAGACTGGTTTGGTATGAGATGATCAATCTGTTAATTTAAGGTTTGTTTACTTCTTCATTTCCACTGTTTCCCTTTGCTATGGTCCCCACTTCCTGTGTGGGGAAAAATACTATAAAGCAGAGGAAATGTCCTGAACGATCTTATGATGACACCAGGATCAGGTCAAGTTTCATGGCTCTCAAATAAACCACAGTGAAATGAAACAACAAAAGAATCCCACCACAGGCTGTAACTGGGCTCGGGGATGTGACAAATCAGATTCCACTGTAGCATCCTTAAATGAGTTGTTTTAAATGTATGGAGAAGAACAGTCTTCATTTGTCTTTATGTCGGCTTCAGTGTGTTCTGTCATGTTCACAAAGAATTTAATAGAATATTGTGTGATACATTTAATGACAGTATCATTTTAGAAAAGGATACTATAGTTGATGTACTGCATGTGTGCATGGGTGATTTCCTACAGTATCCTTCTCCCAGGACCGTTTTATGTATAATGACACCCATTGTTGAACTCAGTTATTTCTACTTACATGATGGGTTTCACATATTTAAGCTTGACATTTGTTGTGCGTCTTGGATGATCACTGTTTTTCTATTGCGACACCACTGTGAACACACTAGTCATTGTTTTTCTATTGCGACACCACTGTGAACATGCCTCTTTTACATCTGTTACGTACAAAGTTTTTAGTTTACAGGAAAAAGAAATGTTTCAGTTGATTTCTCTGTTTAAATCACAGGCCCTAATGTTTGGGTTTCAGATTGTAATTTTGTAATGGCTGTTTACATAGCTTTAGGCTTGGCACACCAGCAGTGAGAACTAGTTTAGATTCCCTCATGCGCCGCCCTTTAGCCAGATAGAACACATTACATTCAACAGTACTTCAGGCATACAGGATATGTTGATACTGTAGTTTTAGTACCTTAGACATCTCTGGACAAAGTGCTGTATTTTCCTCGGCTGCATGCACAGCGTCATAGTTAGTCCTGCTTTCTATAGAGAAATCAACATGCTATGAAACTGACTTTGCTCAAACAATGGACAGAAAAACAGATTTGACACCAGCTCAAATAGGGAACTGCATCTCTGGGTATTCACATTTTGGTACAACCTAAACAGAGAATCAATGGAACACAGACAAATCTTTTACAACCAGGGGGACTTAGGCCACTTTCACACATGTACTGTGGCCCATTTGGTCCAGACAGAGGGACGTTGTTGCGTCTGCTTCACTTTGTGTATTTGCACTGACATTTTACAAAGAAACAAAAAGAGCGACACAGTCTGATGGTATCTCGAGCACAGGAGCTGACATTTTTATGTATTATTTGATGTTTATAATCAGTCAGTACTGAAGTTTAAACTCAAATCAAATTTAGTTATACAGCACATTTAAAAACAACAGACAGTGATCAAATTAAAGAAATATCCTGAAGATAGAAAAGCATTAGGTTTGTGTAGGTAGGATATAACAATAGACAGTTTGTAGAACCATTACAAATGAAAACAAACCACCTGACAAGACAAAAATCAGACATTTTTTCTTGGCTTCTTCTAAGGTGTCCTTGTCAGTTTAGGAATATCTATAATCAGACGCTGCCGTCATCGTCTAATGACAGTGTAGATCATGTGAACCTGCATTCAGGCCAGTGCTACACAAGCCTCTGATGACTGACATGTGCTGTGTGCTGGGCACAACCTCAAATTAAAGCTAATCCCTAAATGTTAGTTCATGAGATTAGCCTTTCAAGGAGCCTGCCATACAAGTCGTACTGTGCTACACCATCCCTCAAGAAAATAAAAAGTCTCTCGCTTTTTTTAATCTTTGTTTACCTCTGGTTGTTTATTCAAAGTCAAGGTAGCTCTCAATGGTTGTTGTGTTAGACATAATCAAGGCAGCTGTATTTAGAAAAGAGATTGTGTCTCATGTTTCCATGGGGGAAACGGTTGATGAGCCTAAACATAGGCTCATTTACAATATGTGTCATCACCAGAGTGGAAAAATGATTCAGGCTTGACTTCTGATGTAAAGAAGTGGCTTGTTTCATCACTGTAGAGAGGGGAGCTTACTGAAGCAAGAGCAAGCAACTTTGTCATTTGTTAATTTGGGGTTTGAGTCAGTCACATTTTGGAGGATTAGTCCAGGAAGTTACAAAACAATCCGTTGTCAGTTTGTCTAGAGGAAAACATCACGTTCACATTTTATGGCTTACATACTGTAGATACGCTCCCTGATAAACCTCTGTACTGTATTTACATGGATGTTGCTGTATTTACAGTTTATTTTCATGTGCAAAGGCAATTCAGAGGGCTTTGCATATATACTCTAGAATCATCTGCCTCTGCTCCGCCCAGGCCTCCCTCTCCCTGCTCGCCCCAGTCTGCTCCGCGCTCCACCCGACCCATTGTGCACGCAAAACCGTCACACAGTGAAGACATTTGGAGACATTATCGGGCAGCATTCAACTGGTGGCCACTAAAATAAGGTATCTCACCAAGCTGACTGCTTTATGTCTACTGTGAACACAGCAGGACTGTACAGCAGCTTCCACTGCACGACAGGCTCGTATGTTTTCTGTTTGAGAGGGAGAAGACTATTGAGCTCATGACAGTGAGTTAAGTTCAGAGCTGGAGTCAGGACAGTCAGTCAGCCTAACTTATTGTAAAGACATGGAGGCAGCGGACTGTCCAATAAAAAAAAATACTAATGCTTCTAAATCTGGATTTGATCATGACATCATAGTTTACCCTGCAAACATGTAAAAATGTAAATTTGTGGTTTTAGTAGAGGTACTTGCTGAAACAATTTCTTGGTAAGCAGCAGGTGCAGTGGTGGTGACAGTGGTGCAGTAGGTAGAGTGGTCATCTCCCCACCGGAAGGTTGGTGAAGCCTTTGTGTCACAGCGAGGTAGCCAGCTTTAGTGCCACGGTGCATGAACAGATGGCTAAACCAAAACCTGTGCTCCCAACAGTACCCACAGCTATTGCTACCAGCAGACTTCAACAAACTCCTGCAGTGAGAAATATGCACAAGAGTGCATGAGGAAAAGCACATGATATGTAAGACAATCATTGACAGTTCTAGAGGTCAGTAGTGTGATCGGAAATACCCAGAAACTTCAGGTACGTAGCTTGTCTGACCTTTCTCACGCTACATGGCTTAACTCCCCGTTTTATTGTATAATAGCATGACACAGTTTATCACCTATGCCGCCATTTCACTTGTCCCACTGGGAGTCCTTCCCAGCTCCTTCCTTCCAGTCAGTGGCTTATTCATCGCCCCCTCAGGAGTGATCACCACATCCAGCCCAGGTGCAGGTGTGTGTTTTGTGTCTCAAGCCTTCAAGTCATTCCTCCGTGGTTCCCTCAAACTGCATTTGTCTCTCTCCCTTCCTCATCAGATCCCCATGGAACAAATTTGTAACTGTCCATTAACTTACTCCCCCAGGGTCCTGTCTGCTGATCACTGTAAAAACCCTTATTTGTCCCTGTCCGCCACTGGGCTGCAGACACCTATATTGCTTCACGGGGACAGCTGTCACAACATTCATCGAGAGCAATGTGTCATACTGCCCTCCCAGCTGATTTGATTTCAGCCATGTAATAGCATGAAGATGAATGATTTAGTGCAGTTAATGGGATGAGCGGAGCAACATGTGTGAGCTAGCCGTCCGTGTAGACATGTGCTGTTGAACAAAACTGTATATTTCAAGGTTTAAAGTGATAAACTGTGATAGGGAAGTTTCTTTGATGCCACAGTTTGTTCAGCCACTTCATAAAAGCTTTTACTTTGCTCTTAACAGCCAATCTGCTGCCAACGTGGCGAAAAGGAGCAGGATGGCTGCTTTGAGGGCGTTTCTCTTGTAAACTTGGAATAATTCCATCAAATAAGAACACAAACCCTACATCTGTGCTTTTCATCCAGTATATCAGCCACATCCATTCTCCTGTTAAACTCTTGGAAGCAGATTTAACAACATTCTCTAGGTATTATTAATGACACTGTCTGATAGTGGTGATTCATGGTCCGGTTCAGTACAGACATTTCCAAGTGTTTATTTCCTTTGTGGCAGTAAAACAAGTTAGATGAGCCATGTGACTATTATGGAGGATTATTTTGCCCAAAATTCAAAAGAAAATGACAGAGGTAAATTAGAGCCTACTGATCGCTCCAGCGATTAATAGCTTATCTATGGGGGCACTGACCTACGCTCAGTGTAGCATGGACAGAGCTGGCTGCCGGGCTGGTCTTTGTGAGTCACTGTCTGACCTAGTGTCGCTGATTCACTGAGGGCTACTGCCTGCTGACTACCTACATCCTACTTCTCTGTGGAGGAACTTTCCCCAGGTCAGTCTAAGAAAAAGTCTCTCCACACATTGTCCTCAATGAGAAACAGTACAAGTCTACTCTGGTGTAGACAGGATTTATTGCAAGAGAATGAACAATAAGCCTAAGTTGGTTTCAGAAGCAAATGGAGACCAATCAAATACAAAACTCTTCTTGCGAGACTAGCACTCAGCCACTCCTCACACTTGACACCACTCCCTCACTCTACAACACCAGTATTTTCTAAATATTGTCATTCATTTCAGATTACATAATGGTAGACTTGATCAAATCCCGTTTAGTATAGGTTCCCTAATTTACTGCATCATTACCTCATTTCTATCCAAGGATTATATGCATGTGTAAAGACAACACCTTCAGTCATGTCTGATCACAGTTTAGGAAAATGAGTCATTTTACTGATTAGACCAATTATACACTGTAACATTTTCTCATAATAGTGAGTATTTGTATATTCCTACATTCTTCCTTCAGTCCTGAGGCCAAGGTCAGTACACTGTCTCCTCACAATGTTACAAAGATGTAGCATTTAGCTAAAGCTTACCAAGGCTAATACACAGATTGTCAATGTCTGCAAAGTTACTTTCTATCTGCCACACATCCATTTGCCACAGACCTGCCACTGATTGTGCTGTAACACATAACAATAAAACTCATTCATACTTAAATTTTTCACACTCCCCACAAAACCAGATAAAACAGTGCCACCATATATTTACAGCTGGTGTTAGTAATTCAGGGAGCCACATATTGCAGTTATGTCACTGAATCAGCTGTTTTTAACAGTACATTTTTCACAACTGTCGCCTTTCAGCCAACACGCTAACATTAATTATCTGTAACTGGTGAAATTCCTAACTGAAATTTGTATTAGCAAGCTTGATACAAGCAGAAACACAGATGTTACGTTGTCTATGAACACAGTGTATTAGAGGTAGGAAACACAACACACAGGCAGCTCAGCTACAATGCAGGCATCCACACCACAGTCTATGAATGTCCCACAGGGACATAAACATGCTCTCACAGCTCTGCCAGACTCCCTGTCTCTCCAGCTGAGAAAAGCTGTGGTGGTGGTCAGGTGGTCTGTGACCCCTTAGATCAGCAGATAACACAGATAGTGAAATAGCAGCTGTCAGGCTTCCGTTTTCTGTGCTGTACAGACAGGGAGTCTGGTGCATGGATCTATTATTTATTAGATCCACGGTCTGGTGGAGCACTGAGGTGTATGTTTGTGAGAATCATTGTGTGGTTACCTGGAGCTGTGCTAGCAGAGCTACGATGCAAGGCTTTGGTGTATGTGTCTCGTCTGTAGGAACGTCAGTAACGTAGCACCACTGTTTATCATGGTGTCTCATCTCTGGGACTGATCACTCTGCCTCTCTCTCAGTGAACACAGTAGAAGCCCAGAGGTGCGTTCCTATGTTCAGAAAGTTAGGTAGCTCTGGCGACACTCCTCCAAGGGAAAAATCTAAACTCTGTCCAAGAAGTAGCTAGATTTGTTGCTAGTCTGCTTTTTTTGGTTGGGGGGATCTCGAAAGTTGGTAAATCTAGCAAGAAAGTCACCAAGTTGGCAACTATGGTGGGAAGTTACCATGTCGGTAGCTAGCAAGCAGTAGCCCTGAGTGAATGTGGTCAGATTCAGCTCCCCAAAGCAGCCAGCAGCCATGCCACATCTGCTAATTTACATACACACTGTTCAAAAATTGTTCACTGAGCCACAGGCAGGCTTACCTCGTCAAACGCTCAAATATCACTTAACAATCCTCACTTGCCATTTGTGTACACACAGAACTAACAAGCATCGATTAGTGGATTCAGGTGCACTAATTCAAGCATAGAACAATGAGGGCACTTGAGGAATAATAGCTGCTGATCTTCAAAGCAGTTCAACAGTTTGATTCCACAGTCTGTGTCACAACACAGGGAGGTGTTCTGGGCAAAGTGGAGACTCCCAGCTGCACCTGATGACCTGTAGAATCACTATAAAACACATAAGAAGGTGCTGAAAGAGGGGTTTAATCCCTTTTATTGAATGTTCATTGACAACACATGCAAGGGCCTAAAGTGTATGTTAGATATGGGTAATAAGGGCACGTTGTTATTTTGCCCTCAACATGGATAGAGCCCTCTGATCAGGTCAGAGCAGCAGGAGATGTAGAGGATACAGGATATGGTGCTAGAGCTTCACCAATCTAACATTGGCTGTGCATTCATACAAACTGCACAGCCAAATTGTAAGTCATGGAAAAGAACATTATCCATATTTCCAAAATCCATTATAGCTGGGTTTAGAAACACCTGGGTTGTGTGTAAATAACTGAACATAGTAATATTTTTATTGTTGACTAATAATAAACAAACACCAAGTAAACAACATTAAATACTCTGATATGAAGTTGTTTAATTGTTTTCTATTTGTAACCCCAAGTAGCCTACAGCCAACGGGCCCCTGGACACATATATATGACCCCTCCCCCCTACATAACACTACCTCGGGCCACCCCGTGGCTCCGCCCCTGGTGATGGGAAACAAGGCTTTTACACAAATAGTTAGTTCAGCAGTTTTATGTTTATGCCTGTGTCTTTCTCTTCCTTCTTTCTTACTGTGTTACTTCCTTTACCTTTCACAGCTGTCTTCTCTGGAGATTCTCTCTGAGTGTGAATTCCATATGGCTTCTCATGGCTGTCAACTTAGATTTCAACAGATATGACACGAGAGCACGTTATTGAATGCCAGCACACCTACTTTGGTTTTCAGTGTGGAAGATTTTGTTTTCCAAAACTTCAAAGATGAGTCCTAAAATATGGTGAAATATTAGTCGTATTGTTTGGTGTAGCATGTTGCAGTTGGCTGCTTATCTGCACCTTTCAGGCTTGCGATGGTTTTCAAGGCATCACTGGCTCGACAGGCAGCGATCTCGCCTTTCATTTTGAAAGCAGGGAAATCTCAGCAAACATGGCGCTGAGTGCTCACGCTTGATGGATGACCTGCGCTTATTGATACAATCCCTCACATGTGGTTTGGCCATTGTTGAACATGTGGTTAACTAATAAAGCACAGATCTAGGCTGGATGCAAAGAGGGCATGCAGATTACAGGCTTTGGTTTCTATTCTAATTCAGCTCCTATATTGTCATTGGCAGACAAAATGACACCAAAGGACAGTTTTATTTTTCAACCTGTCATTATTGAACCCCAGAGGTTTTGAAATAGTTTTCCTGTCATGCTTCGTGTCCCCAGTAGCAGGAGATGAGAGTGTTTTCTCATGGAATACAGTGTGTATGAGCATTGAGAAAGCTGGCTTTGAAAGTACAGCTTCAATATATTACAAATTGGGTGTTATTTGCATGCAGCTTTAGCCATATTGGTTACACCACATTAATTGCTGAGGTCTGGAAATGCAGCAGCATTGCTAAAAGAACTCAACCCAGGCCAGAAACACAAGCAGTTAAGTGATCATACAATGTTTTTTAAAAAAGCTACTTACATAGAAAGAAAGCACAGGTTGACTGTTACCTAAACTGTCAGCAGGTGTCAAAAAACTGCCACAGGAAGATTCCCATTAAATCCTGTCTACAAAACTTTGATTTGCTCTGTTATTGTGCAAGTAAACAGTTGTCACTGAGCCCAGTGCAAAACCTATATGAAATGCTGAAAACAATCTGAGCACAGGGTAACAAGGTTTGGAAACAAACAAGAAATTATGTTGAACTGACAAGACAACACGAAACTTTGGGCAGGATTTATGGTGAGACGTCCATTTATATGACGTGGTTGATGATGTTTGGTCCCTGGCTCCTCGTGTCCATACGACGATCTGTCTCTGGGCAAGACGCTGAACCCCAAATTGTTCTCAATGGGCAGACCGATGTGTCGTACACATCTGTGTGTATGTTTGTGAATGAATAAATGGGAGTAGAGAACAGTTATAAAAGTGCAGTCCATTTACAATAAGTACTGTAAATGAAAGTTCAGAGGAAGCTTGATTTTGCTTGGTGCTAGCCGACAGCCACAGTGTAAAAAGCCAAAGAATTGTCTATTTGCTGGTGAGGAATGAGGGAACAGCGTGTAAACTCACAAGGCCTCTACAGACACGACTCGGCCGCTGTATGCCGCTAGCGCTCTGGACCACTCCCGACTCATCACTGATATCAGCTGTCTAACCTAATTAAGGTTGTTAAGATAAATACATTGTTGTATCTGTTGTTGCTTTTTTTGTGTCTTGATTACCTGACGGCCTCTGAACTAGGTGTTTGCTTCTTGTGGTTGACAGGACGGGTGGCAGTCATGTCAGCTGTGAAAGCATGTGCAAGTGTGCATGTGTTTGAACCTGATGAACAGACAGGAGCAGGCCCTGGTGCAGCAGGGAGCCATTGTTTTCCTTGGCAAAGATTAGTGGTCCCCAAGGACCGGTGCCACAAAGAGTTCTGTTACCAAATAGAGTTCTTCATTGTGCCCTTAATTATCCCCGTGGAGAGGGGAGAACAGCATGGTAAATATCAGGCACGCATAATGTCAAGGAGCAAAATGACAGCTGCTTAGTCCAGAAATTCAGCGCTGCAGACATCACCAACACTGCTCATCTTCCCACGACGTTCAGAGCAAGAAATGTCTTTCCATAAAAAAAGTCCACTTTGCATTTAATTTAAATTGTACATCTAGAAAATTCCACATTGCTTGTGAAAGGTAAATAACATTTTCACATTGATTCGTGTGTTTAGAGCGCCTCACTTTATCACATCTGAATAAAGAAACCGCACTGTTGTGTGCGGCTTTACTCCCTCTTAAAAACTTGTTCTTTTTTAAAACATGAGTCGAACTCTACATCCCCAAATTCTTCTAAGATGGCTCAGACCTCTCAAATAGACAAATGGGGTCATGTCTACAAAGAAGAATAATCTTCTTTTCTCCACAGCCAACAAACAGGCCTGTCAATCGCCTTCACTGTCAACATCCTAGGGGGCTGCTTTTTTAAACTGTCAAGATCAAAAGGCTTGACTGACAAAGCGCACTTTTTAGCATTGCACTGGCAACGCATAATCTGTTAATGTTGGAAATTACAGTAATTAAGTACAAACCGTACAAGGCTTGGATCTTGACAGAGTCTTTGAGGAGTTAACCACAAATCAAAAAAGCAATCCCAGAGCTGAGATAAAGAGTAAATATGATCTCTTTGTACTGGTAAGCAGTGCGGAGACCTTGCCTGCGGTGTCTTATCACTCCCAGCAGCGTGGGATTTATCAACTGTAATGAAATGGTGTCTTTGTTTTACAAAGACGAGAAAGGAGAAAGGAGAAAGGAGAAAGGAAGGTTAGAACAAGAAAGGAAATGTAATAAAAAAGAAAGCAAGAGGAAGATTTTGTGGGAAAATTAAAAGAAACATCTCACAGCTAAATAGGAAGGATGAAACATCCTAAATCATGCAAATGAGTGTCTGATAGGAATCACCTTGGAAAAGCCTAATGACTTCAATCCACTCTCTAATTGCAAAGGTTCATAAACAGTTTGACACACTGGTAACAATTTCCAGAATCACCTCAAGGTCACACATGCAACTTTTCACAGAGAGTGTGCTACTCCCACCCTTATCCGTGTCACAAATTTGAATTCCTTATATTTCAAACGAGCGGTGAATGAATTGAACAGTATAGGCTACACAAAGCAACCAAACCTGCATCCAACACAAGGTCACATAGAGACCCCCACTGGGATTAATTTAAAGCTGAGATCTTTGACTTTTGGCCAGACAGGGCAAAAAAAAAAAAGCTAACCCAAGCAAGCATATTCACAGTTACAATACAGTAAATGTATAAAACTAGAATGTGTTGCAGGCATCAAACTGAAGTGAGTATGTATTTTCATCAAAGAATAAAACTGATGACACATCATATCAAATAATGTTCTGCCATATTGTTTTCAATGTGATACAGGACATAGATGATTTACCAATCACTATTTTTGGTTTAAATTTTGATTTTACATACCGCCCCAACGTTTCCTAGTTTGGGTTTGTAGATTCTCAAGTGTAAAGACGTCTGATGTCGCTTTAGACGGACATTTTTCTGGCATTCTAAAGGCAAATTATCAATTGGAAAACAAACGGTCAGACGACTTGATAATGAAAATAATTGTTAGGTGCAGTCCTAATTTAATAAAAACACAGAGCTGAGTGTTACAGCTCTCAGAGATATGAGTTGCTGGTGACACAGAGTGAGAATGACAGAGAAACCGCTCTGCCCTGGTTAGTTTGCACTGCAGTGTTGGTAGCTGCCCTTTGAGTGGCCATTATGTGGAAAGGCTGGTGGGCATGGGCGACTCTGCCCTCTCCTCATTGTTTCCAGAGCTTGGTATTCCTGTCATAGCATGCCCCGAGCTCTAGAGGATGTGCTTTTAAGGATCCCAGACCCCCTAAAAGGCCTGTCTCACCTCTACAGCACACACTTTTAAACCAACACACCACTCAAACCTAATTTCTTTATCGTTGCCTCTGAAAGGAAGGTCACTTTATTCACAGAAAGTATGTAGAAACAAAACTAACACAATGGTTCTGACAGTATTTGTATATGTGTTGTAAAGGGACCCCCACCTCACCTTCTCCATATAGCCCTCTGCTTCACCCTTCCTCTCTCAGGCCTCTCTCTCTGTCTCCCCTTCCTTTTGCTGAGTGTCCCAATCAGCTGGCCAGCACCTTTTCACTCTTTGCCTACGGAATTGTCCCCTGCATGTCAAGTGCAGCCATTAGAAGGAAGGTTTTAGATGAGAGGTGCTTTTCAGGTCCCCATCCCCCTCACCTTTGAATGGTGACAATAGAGCTGTTCTTTATGTCCAGATGAACACACACACACACACACACACACACACACACACACACTGCCAGGAAACTTTCTAGTGTCCTTCAGCAGTAAGGGCCTGTACGCCAAACTCACATTTCAAGGAACGGGTATATTACATAACAAAGCTATGACTGCTTTCTTTGACTGGATTTACTCCTGTTGTGTTCAAGGCAACATTACATTACATGTTAATTCCATGACAAGAATGGTTGAGTCTGAGACAGGACCAGGTACAGAGGAAGATGTCAAAACCAAGCCTACAGTGGAGCCGGCACTACAGAAGTCACACACACAAAAAAGACCAACATCGGTCTGTTCAAGTAGCTAATGTAGAGTTCTAATGCAGCCTGCCGGTCCTCCACAATACATGTCACAATGTGTTGTTTGTCTGGGCCCTCCAAGGATCTTCTGCTCACATCACAGGATAACATCTATTGTTTAAAATCATTACAAATCTTTGTTAAAAAACCAACTTTCTTTTATGGTTAAGGGTTCATTCATGCACAAAAACAACTTGGAAAGGTTTTAGGGAGGATGACTTGAATTCAAATAACTACTGCACTGGGCCAGATATAGGACAACCCTAACTATGAAACAAGTAAAGGACCTTTACACTAGTCCTGATGGAAATGTGTCCCTGATATACCTTCAATCCATGGAGCAGAGTCCTCCACAGTGAAGCCTTTCACAGTGAAGTGACACATACTGTAAACAATCTACATAAAACTCAAGTCACATCAGTTACATGTTCACACTCTCTCCTGTCAAGCCTGTGGAAGTGCTCAAAATCACTTCTTCTGACAGTTAACGTTTCCAAGAATGTCTGTTTGAGCTCGTCATCTGTGAAAGCTGTAATTCGCATGCCAGTGTGAAAGGCCAACAGGATCAAAGCCCAGACACACGTGATCTTAAGCCTGGAGTCTATGAGAAGGCTTGTAGTCAGGAAACTTAGAGCACATGCTCTGTAAGGGCACCGTGCAAACCAACTCCTTTAATGGGTTCCACAGGTGTCAGGACATATTACTCTGCCTGCTCACGTTTTACAAGATGTGGCAGTATACTTTTGTGAGGTGCAGACTTTGATAACCTTATCTAACACATCTCTTATGTGCATGACTTTTGAGAGTAGCTTACAAGAAGTTTTAAAAACATTAACACAACCTGGAGGGGGATCAGAGAAGGCTAGGGGGTCATTGTAAGCCTTAGGACAGCATTCCCATTCCCCACCGTTGGTCTGTATAAGCCCATTAATGCTAATGCACCATACAGTCAGGTCCCCGTGCTCTCCTTTCTGACTGACAGTCAGTCATACCAGAGGATTAGTGGGCTGCACAGGGGCCCTCCACCTCTAAATACTTGTCGGTAATGTGCCCACGATGGGCGTGCTGCAGCATGCACAGTAGCAGCTAGCTCCTGCACTCCGCCACGCTCCACCTCTCTGTCCTCCTCATGCCTCCTACCATTCTTCCCTTCATCCATTCTTCACCCCCGTCCTCCACCTCTACCTAGTTGCTACATCTGTGTTGAGCAGTATGAATCAGGCCTGTCCTGCCCAGCAGCAACAGATAATCCTCAGGTGGCTGGTACTCACACTGACTTCTTCTCAGAGCTGATGGCTGACATTTATGGCTAATACATGCAAGTCTGGGAAAACACAGCTCCTGACATACAGTCAAATCTAATGCTACCTTTGAAAAACATACGGGCTTTTTATTGCACCCCTACCTGGACCCAAGCCCGCTGTTTACATGCATTCCAACTGCATATAAACACAAAAACTTTAAGGCTTTAAAGCCTTTGCGCAGATAACCCTTCTCCTTGCTTAGACTGTTCTTCTAAAAACAAAAGCTAACAGGAGTATAACAGATCCATTGCAATGGAACACCACTTATGCACTGCATGCATACCGCATCATTAGAAACGATGTATAAAGAGGTGCCGAGAGTGTGGAAGGTTTTTCATCACATACTGTTTCACAGCAGATCATTTTCACTTGAATGTTGCATTGCCACTGTTTTTGTTTTTGGTGAAACCATTCCCAAGGTGGTTCTGTACATGTAGCCCATACTGCTAAGCTCTGGCTGACGAGTATCCGTTTAGACAATGGAACTATAAGGATAAATAGCCACTTCAAAGTATTACGTTTGACACTGAAACATCTACATCGAACAGGAAAAAGCAAGATGGAACTGGCTGTCAAAGTGTAATTTTAAACTATTTTGTTGTTGCACAGCTGCTATGTGATGATGCCAGGATGTCTATGTCAGGACAGGTACCAACTGCACCCTGGTTACATTCCTATACTGTACATATAAGACACATTCAACAGGAAGTTACCAACAAACAAAAACAAATGTAAAAGGAGTGTGAATTTTAGACTTTTATGACGCAGGTGGCCATAACTCCAAAAGAATTCTTATTTGGCTGAAATGGAAGTATTCGCTGGACGCTAAAACAAAAGGATCGTAGCCCACACACTGATTTGATGCTTGTGTTTATCCAGGCCAAGCTGCAACACCTTGGCATTTTATTAGCATTGCATGTTGGTCTACGCACCTGATGCAAAGATGTTTTATGTGGAGGCGCATGCACTTTTCTCAACATATTAACTGGATGCTAGAGGTGCAAAGAAGATTTGTCATAAAAACCAAAAACTTGCAGAAACTTTGCAACTGACAGGATTTAAAGTTTGACCTTTTTCTTTTTGGTTTCAAAACATTGTCTTTGAATAAAATTCTGGCCGAGTCAGTGTGCAAGCTTCATCTGGCCTAGCACCTATATGTGATATGCATATAACTGTTCTTGTCTTGTTTTGAACTACCCAACAACCACCAGGAGATCGTAGGCCTTGCATCAATTACAAGGTGAGGAAAGTTGTTTTATCATAATAGAATTTTAAATACAATCACAGTCAAATGTTTTGGGCACATTAATCCTGAAGACATTAAACTATGAAATAACATAAACAAAACTAAGCAAACATGTAAAAGAAGATATATTTTAAGTTTTAGATTTTTCCAAGCCACCTTTTGCTTTGATAATGGCTTTGTACACTCTGGGCAGCATCTTAACCAGTGGCATGAAGCAGTCACCTGAAGTGGTTTTCCAACAGTCTTGAAGGAGTTCTCACATATGCTGAGCACTTTTTGGCTGCTCTTTCTCTCTGCAGTCCAACTCTAGCTAAATCATTCCACTGGGTTTAGATCGGGTGAGAACTACACATGCAGATACAATTATTTCACCTTCACTGTGTCTCACAAAGACACAGTGGTGGGAACCATAAATCTCACATTTGGACTCATCAGACTAAAGTACAGATTTCCACTGGTCTAATGTCCATTGTTTGTGTTTCTTGGCCCAGGGAGTTTTCTTCTTCCTGGTCTCCCTGTGCAGCACTTCCACCATGAAGGCCTGATTCACACAGTCTCCTCTAACAGCTGATGTTGACATGCGTCTGCTACTTGGGCTCTGAGAAGCACTGGTGTGGGCTCTAATCTGAGATGCTGATGATTTCTGAGCCTGGTAACGCCAGTGAACTGATGCTCTGCAGCAGAGGCAGCGCCTGGTCTTCCTTTACTCAGACGGTCCTCATAAGAGCCAGTTACATCAGAACATTTATGGCGTTTGTGACTGCACTTGAAGGAACCTTTAGACACTAAGAAGTTAATTTTTCATGGTGTGTGAAATTTCACTGCTCATGTTGTACGTTCTTCCTGATCCAGACACTGGGTGTCATAAAAAACAACAACAACAACTGATCACATCAACATAATTAAGTTTTACTAGTTTTTTTATGGCTTTCTATTGCACTGCTAAGATGCCACTCATTACCTCTAGCCCACTGGTTCCCAGCTGTGCCGTTGTGTGACAACCAAAGCTCAGCTTAACAAAACTGATGGTCTAAAACGATGTTTCAAAGATGCTGCCAATTGTGTGCGAAGCTATCATCAAAGCAAACAGTGACTACTTTGATTAATCTAAAATATGAAACATTTTGCTTTGTTTAGCACTTGATTTGCTTGCTACATAACTCCTTATGTTTTATTTCATAGATTAGATGTCTTCAGTATTAACTGACTGGTACTGTATGTTTTCTACTTTGCTCACAGTAGTTAGAGATGCACAGAGCTGAACATTACATCAGTGGGTTGTAATGGTGAGTGAAAACAGCTCTCACCTAGAGACACTACAGTCAGTGCAGTAGAAGTTCACTGATGAAGCTATTACCAGCATGTCCTCCAGGTGTGATTAAGCCACAGCCGTCTGGGTCAAGAACATCTGGCTAATGGAAAATGTGGCACATCTGTGTGTTGTGTCATACTGTATGTGTGTCAGTCCTGTGTGTGTTTCATAGTATAACCTTATAAGGGCTGCTTTACTCGTGGCCTTGCCATCATGAGATGCTGGGTCTAGTCGACCTCTTACATGTATGAGTTATGAAATGACTGTCTGAGTTGTCAGCATTGGTTTAATAATTTCAGGTCCCTTCCTTTCCCCTCTGGTTAGTAAGCAAGTAGTTTCCACACTGCAACCTCATTCGCTGTCTGTGTGTGGGTGTGTGCAGCCAGACGAATGTCTGTGGCCTTGCCTGAATGAAAAACTACCAGACATGAGGTGGATCACCTGTACACTGACTCAATCATTAACCCCCCCACACACAAGGTCTTACACATACACATACTGTAGATTGTCTGGCCTTGGGATTACAACTGGCTGCCTTCTTTGACTCATCTGGAGCATTAGAGTCATAGCATAGTTTATCCACAGGGCATCCTTGCTTGGCCAAAAGACTTGTTATAGACAGCTCAATAAGGATAACTGCCTTGTGACTGAAAATCAAGATGTATCCCAAAATGTTTGTGCTTAGTTGGATGTGTTCTTGCCTGAGAGAGGTGGAATGTTCAAAGGAAACCATTGGTACCAAGCTACTGCGCATTCCAAACAGGTCCACCATGTGATCTGCAAAGGGTGTTAACTTACTGCTGCTGCTTCATATGTGCTGATATTCCTAGTGTGGATTTTCAGTTAAATCCTCATGGCTTTACTACTGCTTGGATAGACTTAAACACAACCCTTGCCTGTTATTGCAAGGGATTTTCAGTGAAGCCAGCCCAGATAGAGCTACAGTTACCACTGATCCCAGTGGTGTTGGGAAAGCATGCAAAGCATCTGGGTCTGTCCCTGTGAGAGCCTTGTTTCTCATGGTCAATAATCCTGCTGGTCCTATAAAGAACATTCAAATGAAACACACCCAGAGAAAAGAAGGGAGGAAATGAAAGGCAAAGAGGGGACGGGAGAGGAGGGGACACCGGAGGACACAAGGGGGGAGAGGGAAAGGGAAGGCTAGAAAGGACAAAAGGTGAGGAAAAGATGGGGCAGTTAATAGAAGGTAAAAAGGAAAAGTTGTGACAAGACGAAATATTTGGCCTTCTGTGTTTGGTTCTGTGAGAAAAGTATTTGAACTTGTTGATGAACAAGCTGTGAAAAGATGAAGAGGAGATGGATGCTGCTAAAGTGACAGATTACAGTCAGACACAAAGGGGTACTTATCCTGTTGTTCAGCCACAAAACACAGGGCATCATTGCACTGCCTGTCTTAGCCTTTCCATTCTTATACAAGGACTTCAAGATAAGAACCAAATGAACATATCCTTATTAATAGCATGTTGCCTCTGTGCATGTGATCCACTTTACCCCTGTGCCACCTGATTCTAAACACCCAATCTAATCAGGTCACTACAGCCTGCTGGCTGTTCCAGGACCAGGCCTCACCTCAGCTGATATGGATGTGGCCAAGAGAAGGAAGTGGCTGAGATAACGGAGGCGTTTCTTAGTCAGACAGGCATGAGGCAAGGCATCAGGAATCAGGGCATTACCTCAGTGTGCAGGCCCACAAACGGCTGTTGTGGTGGTTGTCTAGAAAAAACAACAACCCAGAGGTGGTACCTATTTTAGGCTCTGGGCTCTGGCTCCTCATCATTATGATTGTCTGCTGTGGCAGGAGAAAACACCATGACTCATAATTTGGCATTACGTGGTTGGCTAGGTTTGTAATTAAAGGCCATGTCTGCTCTTGTTCAGTCATAGAATGTGTCAGTTTGTTAATGATTTCACCCATAGTTTTTTAAAAGCCTAAATAGTGTAGCAGATTTGTCTGGGGGAGGCTGAGATAGATGTAACATAGGCAGTAGAAGTAGTTTCATTTTGAGTCGTTGTCTCTAGTTATATCCTCAGAATCAATAATGTTGTCCTGCTTTAGCAGTAACCCGTGGAGCTTCCTGGCATGGTCACAAGGAATGTTCAGAATGCACCTGAAAAAGTCAACAATGAAAGTTTTTGGGAGATATTACATTTCACACAATAGTGGCCTAGTACAACAGATGCCTTTGTTGTGTGTTCACCACAGAGCTACAGCACAGGCAGGCATCTTATTTCACCACTGCCATCCAAGATAAAAAAATAAATAAATATAAAAGGTGTAGTGATAAGATTTTAGCGGGTGGGTAACTTCACAAGGAATCTCCCCTTCTGCATCATCTGAGCCATCACAGGCGATCAAAGACACACTCACTCACCCTGATCCTGAGCCAAGGTGATTCATTGAATTAGCAATATCCATGAGCTCAGGCCATGTATCCACGCCCACAGAGGACCCCACACCCTGAACAGTCCCGAACCATCTACCGTATGTAGCTAAATCAGCAGGAGTGCTACAGTATGTGAACTCGTCCCGTCTGATAGTGAGGTAAATGTTCCTGTGTCACTGTTCGTCACCCAGAGATATGAAGAAGCTTTCATTTCTGCTTCTCCCTCGCCTCTCCTTTAACATCCCTGATCACCGAAAAAGAAAGCAAACACTGGAAAGTGTGGAATTCTTAATCTTTTTTTTTAAGTCATAAAATGAAACAAATTTAAATTTTTAAAAAGTCTTATTATTTAGAGAATAACATTTCTTTTAAACTTTTTGCTCTTTTTCCACAAAGTTACAAATTTATTCACAAGTTTTTTCCTCATACACCTTTTTCTCATAATATTCTTTTTTCCTCACAGTTCCTTTATTTTCTTAACATGGGGACGTCTTTCTCAAGATATTACAACCTTGGATCTTTGACTATGGTTCCAAAATGTGTATCTTTATATTTCAAATACACTGTGTGCTTCTTTAAGATGCTAGATAGATATAAGACCCACAAACACTCAAGTGTTTCCATATTAAAACACAAAGGCTGCAGTTGTTTTTCTATTATTGAAACATCTGTCAGCAGCTCCTTTGTTGTACTTATTCCAGACCAAAAGGACTTTCCCATGAGGTCATACAAAGACGTGCACAGTGTCTCACACACAGCAGGGGATGTTAGTGCCCTGACAAAATCCTCATTTCTCCAACCACATCTGCTTGACAGTAAAAGGTGAAATTCATCATAAATGCCCCAAAAAGAGGACACATTAAGGCCAACTGGGGGCCGCTCCTGCTACATGAACTACTGCCGTTTGTCCCCTCATATTTGTATTCACAAAAAACAATTGTCCTCACTTCAGTGTCTCAGATGTCGGATTCTCGTTTATAGTGGTCACTATCACCACATCCCACCGCTCCAACCACCAAATGGCTCCTATTCTTCTTCAGATATGCATTCTCTCTGAACAAAGCTTATTCTCTTCTTTTGGTACCACAGTTTCTCTGAGTCTTCTTCACTTTGACTCAGGTCACCACCACCTCCCTTCCTCCCTGCATATTTTGGTGTTGTGTTTTTGGTATGCTCATGAAAAGGCCGGCAAAGACGGGACAATAGGGCACCTGCCAGAATAATGAGCCCTCAGACAGAAACGCAGCTGGGCCGAGAGTCATACAGGAACGCCGATGATGGCCCCGCTTTAAAGTGGTCAGAGATGATCCCCAGCCACACCTTATATCCCCCTGGCTGGAATTTCCCCTCTGACACACACATGCTCACATACAGCACAATCACATACACAAGGAAGGAGCAACTGAGACAAGTATTCTGTGCTTGTTTACTAATGTCATTTTAACTCCTAATGTCACAGGAGTTTTAGTATTTGTGCTTCCTTCTGAGTGTGTGAGTAGGTTCATTCACAGACGCTGCACTGATCACTGCCAGCCAGTCAGTTAACTATCTCATACGCTGTATCATTTCAATGTGAGCAGAAACTATGCTCCCCGGAAACAAAAAACAGACTGTTTACACACTGGTTTGACATTTAACTCCAGGAAGCACATGGGATGTTAGTCACCAGGATTCCTTTCCCTTTTAAAGGTTGTAAAAAAAATTCCCTCATTAGTCCACAATGCCTTCAGTTAGCTAAATTTAGCTTGCCAACAGGTCCCTGGGGACAAACAACAGCAAGAGGATATTGGGGGGAGGGGGGCTGCGGTATACAACCACAATGTGTGCTGTTCACACCAAGCATATAGCATATAGCATATTTAGAGCAGTTCCTTGGACTGTTCAGTTCAGTTCATTTGGGCAGAAGAGATTAATGCTGTTACACCAGATTTTGTCAGCAACTGATACATGACTGATGTGCTCACTGAGAGTTGTAAATGACTGAGCCAATCAGACCTATTTTCTAAGCCCATCACTGTATATGGAATGTTTAATGGCATCCAAGATTTGGTATCCTGACTTGGGTCAGGTCCAAATTACTTTGAGGCTACATGGATGGTTCTGGGTATAGTTTTTGTCCAATAGGTCTCTGTATCCATATGTCTTGAGTTGATCGAAGCAGACTCCCAGCCATTTCTGATCTTGTAGTACATCATCAAGGCACATGAACTCATATTGCAGGTATGTTTCAACAGCTTTTTATTGGTTGTTCATGCCGGTACCAGTGTTTGTGTTCCTTCTGTCTGATCACGCCGACCATATTCTCAAAGAATTCTCAGGCCTTTTCCAAATCTTTAGTCCAGTTCCAGCTAAAGGATTTGCCTCTAACCTTGTGGCAGGACAGTGACTTTTGTTAACAAGCACTGATTTCTTACAAATACTAAAAAGCTATACTTACATTATAGTTAAGAGCAAAAAAACAAAAAACAAAAAACCCAAACACTATAAGTGAGACTGCATCATTGTTGTCCAACTAGCCCACCATCTTCACTACCTCTGTCCATTTTCAGAGGATGGCTCTCAGACAGCCAACACTTCTGGTGAAAGGTGGTGGTGCTCCAGCACTACTCACCATAGACAACACAAATGATGGCTTTGTGGCCCCTGAGTGTGCCTTCAGTACTGTGGGAGTCAGGGGGTCAGCATGGTAGAAGGTGGGGTAAGGAGGTGAGAAGGTTCAGGGGCTGAAGAGAAGACATAGTCTGGGGGAGGGGAGGGCTGAGAGGGAGGCTGAGTTGACAAGGCTCCAGTTGTTTTGCTAAACTGGGGTGGAACAACCCTAACATTATAACATTAAGGACTCGGGAAAATACACATACACACTCCATGCACTATGCCATCTTGCCCCCATCACCTCCTTCACTACAGCACTCAGGGGGGGAGAAGGTTAAATAAAATAGAATTATTGATCCGGTCATAACACTTAGAGGCAGTGTTAATGGAGTCTTCTAAACACTGGACATCTGTAAAACCAAATGTCTGTGTTGATATTAGTGTCAGTCAGCATGAAATTGCAGATACTGACAAGAATTATTTCCATGTTGAGAAGTCAACAACAAAGCTAGCTCACTATCATTTTGGTGAGCTGATTTGCAGGATCTTATTTTGTGTGTTCCTGCTGTCTTGTAGCAAGACAGAACAATGTAGCGATACAGAATGTAGCCGTTAAGAATGGTAGGATTAATGAGTTTTGGGACTTTTGCTCATTCGTGCTCCTAAATATGCTTTCAAGTTGCAAAGCCTTTATACTCCAGTAATCCGCCTGTGAGAGAGAGCTTGCAGGGACCACAGTCCACATTGCTCCAAAGGTCAAAATGTCACTTGGTGTTGTTGGGAGAAGTAAACAGGAGTGAAATAAGCCTCCTGTCTTAGGGTACCCACACCATAAATCCTTAGAATAAGAGTGCCTTTACATGAAGCTGAAACAAAGGGTCAGGCTTTAATCAATGGTAACAGCAATTCTGTTGTGTTAGCTCAGGGAACTCAGTTACTAGCAAAGGAGTGGGATGAAGAAAAACACTGAAGAGGTCTCTACTATTGGGGAAATGAAAAAAAACTCATGAATTGCATCAGTGGAAGATATGTGAGTAATCATAAGATCCATCATCAGCATGTGTGGTACATTGCCCCAGGTTTGCAGAGCTAAATCCGAGCAGTGTGAAGCAGAGGAATGCCTGGCCCCGGGCAATGAATAGTCATAAATTCATTAGTGATTGTGGCTGATTTGGAAGAATGAATGCTATTGCTGTGATAAACTGGATGACCCTGTCAACTTGGCAGCTGTCATGACCTCAACCTGTGGCAGTATTAGATGAGGGAGGGCACAAGGACAATATTTGTTTAAGATGATAACTAGGGTTGTAGAGGTTGTGTGTGTGTGAGTGCATACGCGTGTGTGTTCAGTGTCTTGTTTATAGTGAATATGTGTGAGCGTGACTTTGGGAAGGGCACATATGAGAGAGTATGATTATGTGTAAGTCTGCATGAGAGCACACGAAGCAATGGATTTGTACCTATGCTCAGATGATTCTTAAAGAGCGTGTGTTTGTACGTGTAAATGCACACACCTATGTTTTGATTTTGTATGAGCAAGTGTGTGGCCCTGACTGCAGTCATGAACAGCAGCATGCTTATTAGCCTACAGCTCTTGCGCAGCGTCATTAACATTCCAGCTGTTGAGACTTGGCATGCTTTGGAAAGCATGACAAGACGGCTACACATCTCTGCCTCTACTGTCAGCACAGACATTTGGCTGAGAGGTACAGGCTCCACCGCGGAGATTAAAACCACCTCAGTCATTTCAGATCATTTGTGATAGATCATTTCTCTTCTTGTCTGCCTGCTTGTCAGTCACACATACAGCAACAGTGATTTCTTTTTTCCACTTTCTTTCATAGAGAGATGTTTCACTGCCGATCCTGCTGACTCATCCATCCAGCTACAGGTAAAGAAAAGTTTTCTATACAGATCCCTCCCTTGTAAGCTATTTCGCCTGCAGGCAAACAAATCTCATTGCACACCTTGGCAGATAATAAAGAGATACGTACACTTCGAGCATTTACTGTATATGGCTGAAATTTAAGGGGGCCGTGATGTGTTTTGATGGAGTCTTGCAGAAACATCACATGAAATCAAGCCATTGGTAGGTGTTGGCGTAGGCAGACAATCGGTCAGGCAAGCCTTGTGCTGTTGCAGTGTTGACACACTGCTCTTGACATTCTGACAACTGTAAACCTACCTTGAGAAACAGAAACATGATGAGAAATGTTGCAGGGGGAAACCGCTCTGATGTAACAGGCTGTGAGTGGCTGCACCCGTGCTCCACAGAGATGCTATCTGCTTCCTAGCATGCACCAGACATAGTTATACACGTACACGCACATCAATAAGCACTACAGCCAAAAAAGAATCAACAAGTTATGTGAAGCTCTGTATGCTGGCAGCGCTGCTGGATGCCACTGAAGCTGTTAATTATAGCTGTAATTACTGAAATACAGCTGGAGCTTATGAGAGGCACTCAGTCTAAACAGACAGCAAAGAGAGTGAGGTGTTTTGTTTCAGCCAGTACAGACGAAGACTGAAGCGTGTGTGTTTTTCATGTAGCTATTTCAGCCCCACCTTTGGTATTTAGAGCGGCACAGTATCAGCCCAAAACACAGACTCAACACAAGACACAGATAAGACTTTAAAGTTACAAAATATTTAAGAAAACATTTTATTTTACATAAACTGTACAGATGACATTTATTTGACTAAATGATTCTTAGACAGTAACTAAAATAACTTTCTTATTAAATAGAAAACAAACAAAAATAGAATTAAAAATGAAAAATGAAGTGTTGCTTATTGTACAAAACAGAATGAAAATAGAGCTAAGAAATGAAAATCATATATCGTACCCTGATACAGTGGTAGGCCTTTTGCAAGTTATCAAAAACAGTATTGTACACAGTTACTCAATGGCCTTGCCATCTCAGTACAATAGCTCAAATCTTGGCCTCTTTGGGTAAAATACATTTGAAACAAAATTCAATTTACTTCTAAAAAAATAACTTTTCAATGGCAGTTTTTGTTTCTCTAATCCCGCAACTTTTCAGTGCAAACATCACAACAATCATTCGCTTTGGAAAGGAAGCGAAAGATTACATTTCAAGTATTGATAAAGAGTCAAAGACTGAAGAGAGGGAGAGAGGGAGAGGGAGAGAGAGGGAGAGAGAGAGAGAGAGAGGTGGAAAGAGTTCAGTCTAATAGAGCATGTTGAGTATGGTTATAGATTACTATACATTGCATAGCTCATGTGGCACTTATTTACCAATAGGATAGGACACTCCATACCCCTTTGAAGGCATTTTCTTTATACAAGTGCTATTCAGGGTGTGCATTTCAGTTTCTGCAAGTGCTGCACTGTGGCGACCCAGTGGGCTGAAACTAGAGGCCCACTTCTCCTGAGCCTCAGGTGGGCTACAGGAAGCAGTTCTCTCTCTGTCGCTCCCAGTGTACAGGTGAAGTACACCTACGGGATCTGTCTTCACCTAGTTGCCATGGTAACATGGCCTGCAGCACTCTTGACAGGCATGAGGCTGAGGCCCTTAGTCAACAGCAAGACTGACAACAACACAGCAGCAGCTCTGCAGGGGACTTTCTTTTGCCGCTGCACTGCTGCCGAGGGTATAATCCTGCAACCTATTTAGCGCTGCCAGTCTAATTCCACCAGAGAAGACAGTCAGACTGTATGTGTCGGCATAGTAGGGAAGTGCTGGTGTTCTGAATTGTATAAGCTGATGAATTGTCAGTGCTTTATAAAAACAAAAGTCTGTCATGTGCTTAAAATACTTAAGAGGGTTGGAAGAGGGCTGTGAAGCCAATAATGTCACTGGCTGATCCTGTCACCTTCCTTAAGCGCTTTTGATCTTCATTCAAGAGGAGGATGGGCCATTATTTTTTGACTAGAAATGGCAAACTAGAGCAAAGTATCATTTGGTGATAATCATTCCCTTCTTGTCCCATCGCTGACCAGCTGTCACTCAACGGACAGCGCTCGGACAGCAAGCATGTCATTCAGTCTGATAAATACACACACTTGCATGAACATGTGCAAACACATGCTGCAAACATGGACACAACACTGATTCTTGCATTTGTTAGATTGTACCTGTGTGTGTGTGTGTGTGTGTGTGTATGTGTGTGCATGTGTTGCCTGCACATACAGTAGGTATAGATATATTGTATATGTGTACCGTACAAAAACGTCCTGTTTGTACAAAAGGCCTTTCTGACTGTTTGAAGTTCAGATAATGAAGGGTCTGTGTGGACTCAAGCACAGCCACACTCCTCCACAATCATGTTGGGCACATCCCTCTTGACAATGTTGTACTCGTCGTCAAAGTAGAGCATGGACATAGTGCTGAGTTTGGTGGGGATGCAGCAGGAGTTGACTGAGCCCGGGCTCATCCCTCTCAAGCGGTACTGGTTAACTACAGCTGTGTGGAATGATGAAGCTGAGCCCGGTACCCCTGCCATGTAGGCCGGACAGCTGCCCTCGCAGTAGTTACCGTAATAGCCAGCCGGCGCAATGATCCAGTCATTCCAGCCAATAAGACGGAAGTCTATGTAGAACTGTTGCCGACAGCAAAGGCCCCCGCTAGTGCCATCACACTCCAGCCCTCGCTTACGAATGCGGTGCTTTCCATCCACCTGTCGTGCATGCACCACAAGGAAGGGTCGATGGGATGGGTCACCTGGGTCCACAAGCACTGGTGCCACACCAGCCGTCTCACAGCCCTCACAGTGGACCTCCAGGTCCTGCCGCCGGCTGCCTCTCCCAAATGCAGCCCGCACCGCTTCAGAGAAGGGAAAAGTATGCCAGCCACTGCGTTTCAGGTCCACCCGCTTCTCCACCAGGGCCCAGCGGCCTGGTCCTCCTCCATCACTGTCTACTAGGCCTCCCTCTGCGCTGCTCGTAGCTCCAGCCTCCCGGTAGTGGATCTTGACAGTCACTTTCCTCCGGAGGCCCTTGTCAGGAGCGGCCGGTAACACACGGAAGTAGAGCCACAGGTTCGCCTGGGATACATGCAAGTTTTGGTTGCCTTCATTGGAGATGAGAAAATACAGACTGGACTTGGAGGAAGTTTGCTCATCTGTTGGAGACAGCAGAGTAACACAGAAAAGGTTTGTTATCAATCTGCAACCAATGTAGGTGTAGAAGAATGTAACTCACTGATCATTTAAATAATTCAAACATAACAGTCATTTCATTTCTAACTTGAGCTGGAAGGTTTGTTACTGAGCTTGGAAACAGTCTGAAAAAGAATTCTTAGCACACGGTCTACTGAAACATTTGTCTGCAGCTTTCTGCCATATTGCTTGGCCTTCATCAGTGGATGAAGTTTTCTTAGTTGTTACAGAGATAGTCTAGATGTAGCCACATGACAGAGATGCCAGAGATCATTCCTGCCCACCACATGTCCAAAACTCCATACTTAGATCATGTAATAACTAGACCATGTCCACGACCACTGAGCAGACGCTTCTGGCTACCAAAGGCAGTGACGCTGTATGTGGCTGAAAGCTATGGAAGATCTCCAGTTAGTGGAAGCTGTGCTAATGATTTGTCTTTAATGTCAAATACAGTTACGTTATTTCAGGAGAAAGTTCTAGAGACCATTTGTCTTCTTCACAGTGTAAACACATACATGCTCACACAGAAAGCCCGAACAACAAAAAGCACAGTTCTCTCTTTGAAAGCCTGTTTTCCTCTTGTTTTCTCTGTTCGCCCTCAATCACTATGTCAGGTGACCTCTGTGGTGGCTCCTGATAGGCCAGCTGTGACAGGCCAGTTCTGGGATCAGGCCCAGTTGGCCTCGGGTCTAGCTTTGTAAGTGGCAGGGCCAAAAAAGAGAGAGGGCGGAGAACCAAAGAGGAAGATGAAGGAAAGGAGGAAGGATGCAAGTAGAAAAGACAGGAGGGTGGCGGACACGGCTCAGGCTCCCCAGGGGTTCATTGAGTTCGCTGTTGGTGCCCCCCCCCTCCAATGTGAGTAGCCTGAGAGTGACAGCACAAAGACCCCAGTGAGGCACTGGGAGACAGCCGTGCTGCAGCTCAGCATTGTAGCGTGTGGCTTTCCAGCAAAAAGCATGATGAAGCAAAAATAAAAGCCATTTACATGACACTGGCCACTTTCTACAGCGGCACAATGAAGAGATTCTGGGTGTCTAAAGGTGGCGATGGGCTCCCCCTGGCAGTGGTTTTTCTCCCTAAGCCTAATGATGTCTTCCAAATTACCCAGAGGTAACTTGAAAGGTTTCTATTTCAGGAGATTTGGAACAATGTGCTCATGCAAAGTAACGCCTTTCAAAGCAGCTAAATTACTTTGTTTGCCAACTGATTAGTGTGTGTCAATGTCAACAGGTGGCCACCAAAGACGGGCCCCTTCTTTAAGGCACCTCACGCCTCTTCCTCCTGTAAACCACAGTTTTACATTCACACAGGGACCTGTTCAGACCAGCTCTCCACTCTGTAGCATGTCAGCTGGGCACTTCACACACACACACACACACACACCCAACCCTAAAGAAAGCAATACATCAGATATCAGCCTTCTCAATACCAAAGCCTGTGGGTAAAGTATCACATGCACAGTGAGTAACTACTGAAATGTATCTGAAGTGAACAACATAAAAGAATCAGCTGAACAGCAGCTTTTGCTTGTGACTGCTGTAAAGGCCCCCCGGGGCTACAAGCAGCCAACCTCACCTCATTCAGTGGTGTGCGTTCTTACTTGCCTTGACGGCTGTGAGTGTTGGGAAAGGGGGCTCGTACAGCACTAAGCTGTGAGCGCACAGGACGTGGTGATAGACAGGGAGTGAAGCCTGAAAATAGGACTGATCTTAATCTAAGTGTTGTTAATGAGGAGATGCTCTGTCATGGAAGACACATGTAGTTCCCCTGAGGATACCAAACCCATGTGCAGTTAAAACCTCTCCTGTGTAGTGGTGCTGACCGGATGCACAGGGTTGATTCGTTTCAGCATTTGGACACATTGGTTAGTGTCACATTAAAACATGATGCTATTAGCTGACTGGCATTCATAGTAGGGCACATTTTAAAACTCATATCAATATATCTGCCAATTATTTAGTAAATGTCATAGCCTGCCTTTTTCCAACATTCCCAAACCAAAACATTCACTTTACTATCACAGAACAAAGAAAAGCAGCCAAGTGGAAGCATGGCATAGTTCTTCTTCTTCTTTTTAACCCTTAAAATATGACAAATGATTAATATCTGCTGTTTTTCTGTTAGTTAACTAATCAGTAACTAATTGTTTTGGCTCTAATTCACAGCTTGACCACGACTAAACCTGTGACAGCATTAACGGCACACTACTAAATTCAAATAGAAGAGAAACTTACAGCTCTGATCGATTTTCTGACTGTGGGGTTGTGCTGACACAGCAGCAGCACACTGCTAAATGTAATCATTTTACTAATCCAAGGCACTGCCCGTGAATCTCACTGTCCCCAGATTGACTGGCGGAATTTGTGATGGGTGGTAGTTTAGACCTTTCCCCATCTCAATCTCATCTCTCCCACCTGTCCAATGTAAAAAGCAAAGCAAAAAAAGAAAAACAAGACAGAAAATACCACTACATCTATTATGCAAACTCTGTAATCTTCTCTTGACAAAACTCTCTCACCTAAAGGTCACTTTAGTAGCTTGTGTTGGAGCTTTCAGTCATATCACATGACCCTTGTCATGTGCCAGGTGCCATGGAATTATATTACATGTCCAGTTTTCTGAAAACTTCAAGATTTCTCATTCATTTAAAAGTGCAGAGAACTAGTAAATTCTCTGTGCTGGTGGAGATCATAACATCACCATCCAAGTGTGTGTCAACAGTCAACCTGGTCTACGGTAACAAGACCAGTTTGGAACAGTGAAATACATGTAAAACCATTCACTGAGTAGAGCATTAAAAATGGATCAGTAGATGCTTTAGTTAGTCCCACTTCTAGATTTGTTCATGGTGCATACACATTTGATCTTATAGCTTCGTTACCACTGAGAGCGCATACCGACATGCCGCATGACTTTTTTGAACTGAGGTCCTTGGATGGAATAAACTGTTCTTTTCATCCGGTGTTACAAACAACCTGGGGCTGGCCCTGACACGCCCCGCCTGACCACACAGTGGAAAAGTTGCTAGTGAGTATCAGCAGGCAGGACACCTGGGTGGGCTTGTGTGAAATAAAGAGTGTCTTCAGCGTGTCCCCACCTGTGCCACCAAGTCAGGGAGAAGGTTATGGATGCAGGCAGGAGGCAGGCAGCTCTACAGCTCATTACTGAAAGCTGCTGTCGACAAGACCGCACGCTGTGGAAGGATAAGGGTGCGGCGCGCAGCACTCGTGGCTCTAACGGGAGCAGACTCGTGTGTGTATCAGCCATCCCTCGGGCCCAGGTCTCAGCTCCAGGAATTCCTCAGACAGTGAGAGTAAGGGGGGGAGATGGCGAGCATGGAGCGCTGTGACTTATGACCACAGGTCATACGAGCCCGTTTTCACTGGCTGTGATGTTATTGAAGCTTTACTACCGGGGCATTTTCAATAACATTGTATAAATCATTTGTACAATCACAAGTTATAGAAATGCTGCCAGACTCACTGAAGACTGAAACACACACTTGTAAGTGGAAGAGGAAAATGTCTGGAGCAGGTCCAGAAGCGTCGTGACTGACAGCTTCTCATGAAAGGGTTGTGTCCTGAAGTAAACCTGCCAACCTGATCCTCCAGAGGAACTGGGCCAGAGTTAATGACCTCCTATAATGAAGTCTTAATTCCAGTCTTGGACCATTCGCAAGTTCACCGGGTCTGAACAGCCACAGAGAGCAATCAAGAAGCACCGATCTAAACTTCTCCATCGACCCCTCTCTCTGTCACCCACCCTCCTTCCCTGCTTGTGTTTCCCGCTCCGCTCCCGTGGATACGGGACACCAAATCCCTCAGTGAGGACCCACGGGACCATGTCAGGGGAGAAGGGAGATTGGCATTGTCTCCCTCACCCTCCCCGGCCTGCTTGGCAGACCTCATACCTCTGTGCTACAGCACCCAGAGATAAGAAGCCAGCTCCCTGGCTGTCAAGTATGCAGTTAACCTTGTGCTGAGGGGAAGCAGAGGATGCACCCCGCTGCTCCACGCAGGCATAAAGCACATAAACATCTGTCCACAACCATTTACTGGCTTTCTGTTGGCTAGACAGGTGCTATGACTCTCATTCTCAACCCACCTTGGCTTAAACTGTGATAACAACAATTCAGGCTCCCTCGTGCATGGGGGACAAGCCTCCCTGGCTTCAGAGCCTTCAGAAGACCTCGCCTCTGAGCCATGCTCTGGCTGGCAATGTCCGATCTGGGCTG
>NW_018127959.1:677656-682584 GCF_001952655.1 Monopterus albus
CAGGAACGCGTAGTGCTCTTATAATAATTGCCTGGCTTTTGTTCCCTTGCCATGAGTGCTCAGATCATTCCCATTGCAAGGCAGGACCCAGCAGTCCATTGAGGCTAATTGTACCGGCAGGGCCACTGAGAAAAGACAGGATGGTGTGTGAGTGTGTGAGTGTGTTTAAGACATCCTATTTTGGTGTCTTTAATTGTATGTTTTCTTTTTGGAAAACTAACAGTTTGATTCAAATATGTGGTTCTCACAAGCTAACTGACAATTATTGGATTCTGTCAAGCGCAGATGATTTTAGGTGTGTGTAAGTCTGTGTGTATATGACGCAGGTGTGTGTGAAGGAAAGAGAGAGAGACACACAGAGGAAAGGGTGATCTCTTTGGACTTCTGAGAATTAGTTAGATACACATTCTTAGAGGAAAGGATAAATGCCCAATTGAGGGACTTTGTTCCTATTTAAAAGAGGGCCTTTACATTGGCACACTGAGTGTGAGCACAGCTTTAGTGATGAAATTGGACTCAGAGGTTCTTTTTATCCCCTAGACAATACACTGGGGGTAATTTAAGGACTCTTCTTTAGTTTCATCTCTTTTTGACTTTCACGGGGCTAAAACAGGAGGATTTAACACCAACCAAGGCTTCAGAGGGGAGAACTGTGATGTAATAAGATGATGAAAACGATGACTGCACTGAATTCAGTGAGTTCGTGGTGATAGCTGACCAAACAACTCTTAGGTCTGTTTCATCCGGTCTACAGCTGCTGCTTGGTCCAACCTTCAGGATAAACCTACAGGTGTTAACTCTACATTTCAGACAGATTTCAGGCTACTAACCTAAACTCTGCATTGCCTGTTGGGTCTACATAAATTCAAACGGTTCACCCAGAGGTCGAGTTAGATGTGTGCAATGAATTATTGATTATTACCTGATTCGGCGAAGCTGATAATCTCCGAGGTCTCCGCTTGAACCTCGTTGTTGAATGCAGCCTGTCCATCAAAGCTGGGGATCTCCACCCGGCCGTCCTCTCGCACTTTGCCGGCGTGTAGCCTCCTCAGAGCCGTCACCATCGCAGCCTTCGGGATGGGATGGGTGATGTTGGGTCTGTCCCTCATCTGCAGCCGGTTCAGTATGTGCCTCTTCACCGCCTCTAAGAAGTCTATGTTTACCCGCTCCGACTGATCCGGAGCCCTGAGGCCACAGGACGCGCACGACTCTTGCGGCGAACCCTGAGTCTCCGTCCCGGTGACCGAGCTACAGCGCACGACGAGAACGCACGCAACTAAACAGGTCAATGCCAGATTGTATGAGTTCATTTTTTCGAGACTTAAACGTATTGTCCAGATGCTGAAGAAGAGAAGGGTGAAGCTGTTACATAAAAACACCGAGGTTCCGAAGTTCTAAGTTCCAGGACAACATCCACTAGCTGCTCCAGAAGTTAGACGACTGGAGATGTCCAAAGAAGCTAATTAAAAGATAGTATTCCTCAACATAAAAGAGTGCTGCTGAAAATGTGAGGCTAATTACCTCCGGTCATTATGCATTCAGCTCACTATCCAACGATGCGTCTTTTTTCTGCCCCAAAACAAAAGTTCACCTGACTGCGATGCGCACTCACGAGTTTTGATTGTTGACACGCTTCTGTCACTGCGTTCAGTTCAGACCGGGTGATCGACCAAAACAAACGAGGACACTTACTCTCCTCCGTCTAAGAGTCTAAACAAAACCTCTTCGGTGTCGAAAGGCGATCAGTCCATTGGTTCCCATTCAAACCGCATGCACAAAGTTCACTTGTACAGCTGCAGTCCCAAGGAGAATAACAGCGCTCAGTGAGTCCTGGGTCTTTTGTGTATGCGCCTGGGTACCATGTCCGGTGCGTGCCACTGTACAAGGCCAGTTCCGTGCGCTCTGGAAGATGCTGCTCACTGAGACCCTTTTCTTCCTTTGCAAACAGACAACAGGGGCGCAGCACACCCAAAGTTTTTATACAGGAGTCGAAACCACGTGGGGATTTCCACCAACTGAACGCAAGGGATTATAGACTACTACGTCTCCAGAGCCACCACTCCTCTGAGGAACAAGGGTTTATTATGGTAACACGTCGGTTGCATAATTTTCTTCTCCCCAAACAGACGATGACTTATGTGTGAAACATCATTTGATCATTAAGATTACTACATGCACACTTAGCGAGAAGACTTTGTGAAGCCTGTACATTAACTGAGGTAATTCTGACGGACTTCAAACATACATATGTGTTTTAAACTTGATACAAACACACTAAAAACGCTTTTCAGTCTTTGGTTTTAAATCAGACGTGTATTACAGGTTTAAACAATTTTCAAGATATATGAAAAATTCAAATCCAGTGTATTAAAAGGATATAATTAAATAACAAACGAAAAATCAACAAGAATTAATGAAGATTAATTGGAAATTAGCGCCACGCTCGGTTATAATGCTGATTACCAAGCACATAGCGCCATCTACCAGTAGAAATCTAATATTACACCCTGCAGCTGCCTCAACATACTGCAGGTAAAAAAAGAGCACAATTCCAATTGACACTGCACAATAATCAGTTACACTATATATACGTATGTTAAGTAGATGATACTTGTTCTTGGATACTAGGATGAACTATGTGTACAAGGGCAGAAGTATGTTTGTGGTAAAGTGTTAAGAGGTAGCATAATAGAAGTGATATTTTAGTAGCACATGCATCTTTACGCACAAAGTCCAGTGAACCTAATGATTATGCCAAAATTAATAATAAAGATAATAATATAAAATCAAGATTCACAGTTGGAATCACAGTGAACAATAATAACAATGACATTATGATGATGTGTACTGCGAGTAGTCTGAGCCCCTGAGCAGGTCTGTGTCATGTGTGGGAGCAGTAGGTCAACAGGCCAAATGAAATGAGCAGCAGCAGCAGAGATGGACTAGAACAGCCTGATAAAATATATCAGGGGTCAGACAATATGGTCTAAGATAAATTAACCTGGTTTTAATTACATTTCTCTTCCTGTTACTAAAACCAGTGGCGTTAGTCTGTCTGCCTTCTGACTTCACTCAGCAGCACGTTTTACTGGAAATGTATGTCACAAATAAAGTGTTTCATTTGTAAAAATGCTGGTTTGTTCCACTCTCACTACATATCACATTTGCTTAATATTTAATTACAGTAATTTTGAAAAGAGAAATAATTATTAATTATAATTTGGCTTTAATTCTTATATCTATCACAATTTTGAATTATATTACAAAAGGGGTGGAATTGCCATGTTTCCCAAATTAAGAGAATTATCCATTTATCAGAATAATATTTATTTTTATTCTATATTTAATTTAGTTTCATTTCTTACAGCTATCAAAACTATCAGGGGTAAACTTCCTTAAAATTAAACTATGCCTGCCTTTCCCTATGCGTGAGAGAATTATTTACAATATTAATTTCATATTTGATTACAGCAATTCTGAAAGAGAATTAATTAACTCAGTTGTAAGCCATACATCTATCATAGGTATTGGTGGTAATGTCTCTTGAAACTGGACCCTGATACTAACCCTTAACCCCACGAATGAAACATTAAGTTTTACACTGATCAGTCATCAGAGAGCATCAGTGTGTGTGTGGGTGATCAGACCTAATGCAATAGAATCCCTTTGATGTAATAACCCTATTGGTCAGTCCTATTCCTCTGTGGGAAACCCTAATAATATCCATTCATGCTCTTATAAAACTGATAATATAATGTTTCCATGTCAAATACTAACACCTACATGCGAAGTCCCTTGAGGTATGTAACTGGGGGTCTGCCTTTTGAACTAGACAGAAGCATGGTGTTAAAGGTGGGTGGGACTTAGAGCCCAACACATGACATCCCATACCATAAATCATGACTTGAGACCTCAGGTTGACAGGTACTGCCCTTTATATCGCTCTCTTAGGTGCATTGACAGCAAGGGGCTTCTATGCAAAACAATCAAGGCAAGGTGGGAGCAGAAAAAAAAGGGCTGAGAGGAGGACCGGTCGTGTTGTAGTCGAAAACAGCGCAAGGTTCGCAGGTTGCTGAGATCACAGGCAATACATAGGTTGGCCGTCAAAGGTTCAAGAAAGATGCATGAACTTTGCTTCCTTTACTTGCTGCTTTAAAGTGCCTTAGATTTTTGATTTGTGCTCATCTACTTTATGTTTCACTTGTATTTTGTGGCATTCATGTGGACGGCAAAGTAAGAATTTCATTGTACAGGGAAACACGTTTCCTAACTGTGCATATGACAAATAAACACTTTGACCTTGACCTAGGGAGTGCTGGGAACCTGTGAGCTGGTTAAGTAAGGAAGTGGCTGATGACAGGATGGGGAACAGCTGTGGAGATGCCAATCAGCCACACCCGTGCCGCTTGCCCCCGAGTCCATCAGGTGATGTGGAGCGGACATGACACAAACGGCAAGGGGCGAGTAAGAGTACAAGAACTTTCTTCATATTTAGAGTATTGAGCCTTTTGATTCAAAACATCTCTCTTGGCAAGATAAGAAATATAACCTGTCTGTTGGTAGGCCAATGAAATGAAGACAGGACATGAAGGTAAAATATGTTCAGATTTGGTAGCTTGTGGAGCTGAAATGTATCGTAAACATTTATTACAAATAAACATCAAACAGCAGCTACAACACCAAAACTCAGAGCAAAAGTTACAATATTAGAAAAAAATGTAGTTGTTTTGTTTTCTTATTCACAGAATTTGATTTGATTTGATTTGATTCAATTTATTCTTTCAAGCATGTAAAGACAGTTGATATGACAACACACATAATTTTACACATAATCCAATATCCATTTGCTTATACCTAGTACATGCTTGAATGGAGTAGAAAGAAGTCAGACTTATCCAGTCCTACCCCATGACATCATCTTACCATCA
>NW_018127959.1:692758-696274 GCF_001952655.1 Monopterus albus
CATCTATATATTGTGTTAATAAACTCCTCAGTTCCTGTGTGCTTATTAGGATTTAACAAATCTATATTAAAGAATCTCAGTAAACCCTTTAAACATGCAAGATGAAGTCATAATATAACAGTTTAATACTTGTTACATGGAGACAAAGTTTGTAAATCTCTGTTCACGGGTTGTTAGGAGTTCGTCAGAGTCATCTGCCATATGGAGATGGGGTTGTGACTAGGGTTAGGTTTTCCTCCCAGGACCAGCAGCAGATCGGGCAGGTGCTTGACTATAGCTTCATCCTCCTCATCGAGCTGCTCGTCCTCCCTGCAGCTCCACTGTTTCCTGAAAGCCTTGTTCTGAAAGGTCAAGCAGTTTCCAGTCCACTGTGCATCTTTTCCTGTCAAGCTGTCTTTGCTCTTGTTCAGGCTGAATGTTTCGAGCTCTATAGCGCCTTCTGATCCTAGAAAAGTGAGAGGTTCAGGAAAACATTTGTTTTTGAAGGGCCTCTGTTTGTCATCCGGTAGCCTGGGTTTGAGTGTTGAGCTGGTGTTAGATCCGTAGCCTGGACCCAGCCCAATGCAGCAGTGATACATCTTGTATGGGGGGTCAGAGCCTGGGAGCGTGGCAACCTGCTCCCAGGTCTGAGTGGTGAAGCTGTACCTCCACAGACAGTTGTTTGGGGAGTTCTGGCTCTCACCTCCCCCAAAAAGAAGCATACTGTCCTTGTAGGCTACAGCTGAGTGGCCCACAAGCCTGGAGGGACCGGACCTGAGGATAACAACCACAGGTGGTGTTAGCAGGAAGGAACACACACAACAATGTTGACTGAGTAAACCTGCCTTTTGTCTTTTTATGTATTTAGTCCCCAGCTGTGACAAAGGAAGGCTGGAAATCCTCGGATTATACAAATCAGGCAAATTCTGCACATGTTAGAAATGTACAAAATGGTATATAGCATGTCCTCATCTGGTCTGGACAGGTCATCATGTCTTGAAATGGTTATTTTAAATAAACTAGAGCAACACTAATCAACTGTCACATCATGGAAGGTTGGTCTATTTCACCACCACCTGGATGTGTCAACATGTCCACAGAGGCAGATTTACAGTAAAGTATAAACAGAACCAGTGTGTGTGTTTTCCTATTTTATTTAACATCTTAGGAGTTCTCATGGAACATAAGAGGAACAACACTGAAGGTTCTTGTGCAATTTCAATACCATATTTAACCAGAGAACTCTGGCAACAGCCAATTAACAAACAGAAATGAAATCACTGCTCACTTGGTTCTGAGGGAGCTCCACTGGTGGTTGGTGGAATTCCACTTCCAGAAGTCTCTCTGCTCTTGCAGGCCTTTCCAGCCCCCATACAGGTACATGCAGTCCTGGTAGGCCATTGCTGAGTGACTGTGCCTGGGGCCTGGGCCAACTGAGCCCTGCTGAGAGCCACTTATCAGGGCCCAAGTCAAAGAATCTGTCATACATACAAATACAAATAATAAGTCAATGCAATTAGTAGGTTAATGTACGTAGTGTATCTTACACCATGTGGTCAGCATGGCAGAGGTCACAGGCAATAAAAGACCTCACAAGTTGTTACTATCATGATAAAGCAGAAATGTCTGACAACTGAATAAAGTGCTTCCACTTCATGTTACACGGGCCCCATGTATTATATGTACAATAAAGGGTGTGTAAAAGTTAAAGCTACACTTAAGGAATTTAAAACACATATTTCCACATGTGACTACCGTAATTTCCAAACTATAAACCACACCCACTAAATGTAAAATGAAAAAACAGTTTGTACATAGCCGCAGGTGTCCATGTTTTAACATGAGATACAGTATTTCGACAGCCAGATCGATCGCCTGTAACTTGAAGCGGCATCATATGCACTTCATCGTGCGTTGTCCATGATGAGGGTGTATGCATGAAGCAACAAAAGTAGTGGCTTATAGTCCGGAAAGTACGGTACAACAAGTATGAGCACACCTGCACACATATGAATAAAATCAGTTTTAAACTCACCAAAATCCAAAGTCCAAAAGTCCTGTGAGGATCCTTTCATGTCTATAAAACCTCCATAGACCAGCATGGCAGAGCCAAGCACCACGGCACTGTGTCCTTTTCTGTTAGTTGGCATTAGGGCCTACGCTCATGGACAAACAGAAAAAAACCATTTGATAGAGAGTGTTTGCAGGCCACTGGCTAAGACCTGGGACTCTATTAACACAACTTAAATTAACTTTCACCATTTGTATATTTTATTGACTGTTAATCTCTCTATTTTTAATTTGTTTAGGTTGCATACATCCTACAGATTCCAGACCTGATATCAGCTTTGATTTGGAGGGTATCAGCACACACAGAGTACACCTGGATTGGACACCTGGTAGGTTTCTGACTTGCTTGTTGAAAAGATCCACTCAAATAGTCTGGACTTTCTCAGATCTTAAAGAGCCCATGGCATGCCTTTCCTTGTTTTTTGACTTATCTACAGTGATACAATGGTGAATTTTCAAAAAATGAGGTGCATGTATGTTCTAGTAATTCTATGCACCTCAGTTTATACACATCTCGCAAACTCTTGCTTGCAAACATTTTTTTTTCTAAAAAAATAACCTATTATGTGAGAGTTTAAGGATTTCCTTGAATGGTCATAATCTCCAGGCTGTTGTGCGTTCATGAGAGCTTGCCTGACATCCACCAGTGCCACTGGAAAAGCGGAATGTTTTGACTGCACATGGTTTTGTGGATATACATGTTAATGTGTTGTTTCAGTAGAGAACTGCTGTAAGGCTGGGGAAGTTACTATGGCTGCATTATGCCAGTTAAAATATGGGGTTTCTCAATTACCCACTTTGTTTAGAGTGTTACACATCTCTTCATCGTTATATATACCGCTGTTTACCTAGCTATCAGGGAGAAGTAAAGAATAATTAATACTGTTGGGGTTTGTCATGCTGTTCACTTCCATATTCTGGCTCGAACATGTCAGGTAGGATCTGAGGTATTGTCATTGTCGAAAACACAGCTTATTTGTCAGTGTTTGTTTCTCTGTCAAGATGTGTTTCCTCTGTTCATAACTCGGTTTCATGTATTGGCCCTCTCAGTAGTTGTGGTTAGGGTAATGTTAGGATTCAGGTTAGGGGAAACGGATTTCAACACAACACCGGCAGCGTTCACAAACTATCCTCTCGTTTTCAGGAGGAGGCTCTTGGGTTTTATCATTCTGACTACTTGGAGTTATGATAGGTGCAAAGCTAATCTAGAGGTACCCAAGATTAAACAATAATGGCTGGAAATGAGCAAAATGAGCAGCCATGGGGACTTTAAGTTTCTGTTTGTATGTGACGTGACAAGTGACATTTCATTGTGATCATGTCGTTCAACCCCTCCTTGAACCGCCATCTTATTGTGGTGGAGGGGTTTGAGTACCCGAGTGATCCTAGGAGCTATGTTGTCGGGGGCTATATGTCCCTGGTAGGGTCTCCCAAGGCAAACAGGTCCTGGGTGACGGGTCAGACTAA
>NW_018127959.1:699696-701014 GCF_001952655.1 Monopterus albus
TGGGCGCCTTCCTAGGGAGGTGTTCCGGGCATGTCCCACCGGGAGGAGGCCCTGGGGAAGACCCAGGACACGCTGGAGGGACTATGTCTCTCAGCTGGCCTGGGAACGCCTTGGCATTCCCCCGGAGGAGCTGGAGGAAGTGTCTGGAGAGAGGGAAGTCTGGGCATCTTTGCTTAGACTGCTGCCCCCGCGACCCGGTTCCAGATAAGCGGAGAAAAATGGATGGAATGGATGGGATGTTATTCAAGTCATTCTTTCAGCTTTTTCTCTCATCTTCTCAGTCTGTGAACACTGAACCCATGAAATGAAGCTGATTCTTCATTTTTGTCCAGTATCGCTGTGCCATATCTTTCTTCCTGTTATGATTTTGCTGGCTTGCTACCAATTTCTACTGATGATGATAGGGCAGTTGTTCTGACATTGATTCCAGAACAAGCTCCCGTTCAAATGTAAAACAGTCATTTTTGAAAGAAAGGCTGTACCTGACAGGTTTCTTTTACTAACCCACTACACTACATTCTCCTATTTGTTGTAAATATTATATCAAACACTGAAAACAAAGTGCAACATCAAAATGCTGTGTATTGTCATTGTAAACAGGAGCTAGTCTATTACATGTTGTCAAAAACATTTAGAACAAAATTTGGCAAGAGTAAAAGGAGATGAGAGTAGTTTCATAATAAGTCATATGATTTTCTGATATGAAAAGCAGCTCTGTACCTTAAGGGAACTCATTTTTCCCTCGCAGTGCACCCATGTCTTCTTTGCTGAAACACAAACCAGAGGAAAATTAAAGTAAGGTAGAGCTTAGGTATATGTAACAAATTGCTAGAGATAAATGAGATATTAATAATGACATGATGTATGTAAGCCTTTTAAAAGGGTAGTTGTTTATTGGTTGTTCTTGTTGTCTTTTATTGTTATTTATTGCTGATTGTTCCATGGTTGTATTGTTTTTTTTTCCGCCTGTATCCGGGATCTTGCCCTTTCAGTCATGACGCAAATCTCATGATCATAGATGAGAGTCAGAACGTAGATCAACCAGTAAATCGAGAGCTTCGCCTTACAGCTCAGCTCCTTCTTCACCATGACGGACCGGTACATCCACCGCATTACCGCTGCACCGATCCGCCTGTCAATCTCCCGTTCCATCCTTCCCTCACTCGTGAACAAGACCCCAAGATACTTGAACTCCTCCACTTGAGGCAGGAACTCTCCACAAAGCCAAAGGGAGCAAATTTCTGACTGAGAACCATGGCCTCGGACTTGGAGGTGCTGATTCTCATCCCAGTTGCTTCACAATTGGCTGACAACTGCC
>NW_018127959.1:702076-710337 GCF_001952655.1 Monopterus albus
TACCCATCAGCTGCCTCAGGAGTCCCACGAGCCAACCAGGCTCGAAAGGTCTCCTTCTTCAGCTTGACAGCATCCCTTACTTCCGGTGTCCACCACCAGGTCTGCCACTTAATAGGTTCGCTCAGTGGTGATCAGGTATTTTTTTGGCAACATGTCAGACTTGCTAGCTCATTTGAAACGGCACCACGTGAATAATTTTATGACTTGTATCTTTTATGTTATTGTACCAAAAATGAACCAAACCGTAACTTCAAAACTGAGGTACGTACCAAACCGTGACTTTTGTGTATGATTACACCCCTATTATATAAAATGTGTGCTGTAATCAACAAGCAATAACAGGTTTTGTCTATCAAGCCTGACAGTTTGCTGATAACGTAAAGGGTCACATGCCAATTTAAGCTGCACCGTGCATGTACTTCCACAATGAAACTCACCAATGTCAAATACCCAAAGCACACATCTGCACTTGGTGTATGGAGAATCCAACATACCTCCAAACACATACAGAAAGCCCTGGAAAGTTCAAACAAGTGTTATATTAGCAGAGATAGAAGTGACATAAGATAATTCAAGTGTTTTTATACCATTTAAAATTATAATGGAAAAAAACTGTATTAAAACATACATAAGTAGGTGTTGATGGGTTTGTACCTTATGAGCCACCATAGAATGTCCTTCTAGCTCTTCTGGTGCAGCTTCACTGGTGCAGCTCAAATCTGTCCACTCGTTACATACTAAGTGGGCACAAATATTTGTTTGACTGCCTGAGAATCAAACCACATAAAGCTGCTGTATGCAATACAACTAATCCTTTTCTGTTTTCTGGGTCTTATTTAGGTGCATCCTATCACAAAGGGCAGTATCCTCTCCGTATAATGTGCATAATGTAAAATTCTGCAACAACAAAAACAACTAAAACAACACGTAAATAAAAAGAGCACTAGATGGTATCTAGCCCTTACCTACACTGTACCTCCAGAAGTCCCTCAGACATTTGCTGTCTCTGCCTCCCAGGATATAGACATATCCATCATTGCTGCAACAGGCGTGCTTGTAGCGGTCACAAGGGGACTGACTAGAGCTGCCCGGGGGGAGCTGAGTCCACAGAGCAGGACTACTCTGACTCATAGCTGGCATCCTCTGCTCTCACTGGACCATTTTCTAAAAGAAGGAAATGAAAATGTTAAGAAATGGATGAGATACAGTATAACATGTACCCAAACGGCAAATGAGAAGCTAGAGCAAGGAGACCCTCCCTCCTGTTTGGGAGTACTTTGGCTTCCCAGTGAAATACAATAACGGACAAAAACAAGTGGATAAGATGTCTTATTTGTTTATTGGGCTCCAGTCTGCCACTCAATAGGTTCGCTCAGTGGTGACAGAAAATAGGTTTCATGTTCATGAGTTAAGATTTGACTTGTTCAAAAGGAGTATTATTTTTGACTCAAATTCAACTCAAGAACACACTTGTTCTGTTAGGATGGCTCGAACACGGAAGTGTAAGGGATAACGTAATCAGGGTAAGGGAGTGAAAACAGAGTGAGGGGAGTGAGAAAGTAGGTGCAGCCGGGCAAACCTGACATGTTCCTCAAATCCACCATGTCTGCCAGAAAGGCTTTTGGTCTAGTCCTGCGCAATGTCCACTTTATTAGTGATCCTATTATGTTATAAAGCTAGTTAACTAGCCGGCTAACGTTAAACAATAGTTCTGGAAGTGGTGGAGCAAAACATCTTAAATGTGTTTAAGTTATTCATGTTTGTCTCACACACTGCCCTAAATGTAGCTGCTAGCTCGTACTGAGATCTGTCAGTTTGCTCTCAGCAAAAGGAAAATATAAAAATGCAAAGCTTGTTTTCCCGGACGACAAAGTTTTTTTCCACGACTTTTTCATGACTGCAAAACTGGTTTTAAAAAATGCCAGGTTTTCCAGGATGCGTGGGAGCCCTGACACGACCACATTCATGCAGAGAAGAAGGGCTCAGGGCTATGTCCTTTCTCCTTTGCTTTTTATTTTGTACACAGATAGCTGCAGGAAGGTAGATTTCTTGTTCTCTGACATTACCACCCCATTGTCTCCTCTTCTGGGCCACCAATCTGAGCATGGCTCTACTCCTCCTGAATCTATTAAAAGATGCAGTGACAATTGCCTTGACTTTCATCTGGCTAAAACAAAGGAACCTATTATAGATTTTAGGATGGGTGGTGTCACACCAACAAGCACCATACAGGGTGAGGATTTACAAACTTATAAATACTTGGGTACAGTGTTTGATTCCCAACTAAAATTTGAGGAGAACACTGACAATATTGTCAAAAAAGGTCATTTTATTAAAGTTTTATCATACTCTAATCGAAAGTCTTTTAACCTTTTCATTTGTATGTTAGTACAATGGCCTGTCTGTTAAAGACAAAAGCTGCTTATGCAATATTCTTCAACAAAAACACCTGTGCTCACTTTGAGGAGGCAAGTGGTCAAGAAAGCAGAAAGGATATTAAGTCAACCTGACAACAATTTGTAGTTATGCCTTCAGGGCAGCACTATTATGCACTGGCATGGAAAACAAATAAATATGCAACTTCCTTTATTCTCTCTGCGATCAGACTACTGAATGCTGACAGGCTCACGTGCAGGCTCCCCCACTGTAACAGGGAAGTGCCCCCTTCCCTTTAGCAGCTGCTAATCTGTGCATCTGATGTCACTGGCTTTCTGTTGTTGATGATTATTTTGATGTTATTTCTCCTATTTCTCTTAATGGGTGGTCTGCATGAATGAATTGCCCTTTGGGATTAATAAAGCTTTCTGAATCTGATGATAGCTGATAACTTGAGACAACGCTGACATATGGCCTGATGAGCCACTGTGTGTAGGCCCATGTTAGTTGTTATGGCTGTGGAGTGCTTGGCTTCTGTCCTGTTCAGATGGGACTACCTGACTCACAGAGCACCTGAGTGCTGCAACACTGTAGCAGCAGGGGAAAACCCACTGCCAAAGATAGAGTGTCAAGGAGACCCCCCATCACAAAGTGTTCATTTGGACTACAGCTATGATTATTATCTTTCAGTTTTTGATCACTTGTAGAACAATTTGAAAACACCTGAGCATCAATGCTTAGACTTAATTTGCAGCTGTGTTCCAGTACCAGCTGTTTTTCATTGTACTGTAGCTTATCTCTGTCTAATGGCCATGTCTGTCGATATTACCACAAAAATGTAGCTGACAATAGCAGACAATAACAACCTCATTATGGGGTTTTGTCTCATTAGATGTGGAGCTAAGGCTGCATCTTAGCAAAAGGGAATATGAAAAATTAAAGACTTTGGAGCCGTGATTTGATCCATGACACTGACAAGGCATGAGGGTGTGTACCAACACATAATATGCTCTAAAGGCAAATTTTCAGGGTCTGCAACTTTTCACTTTATGATTTTAAAGATTTGATGTATAAAAAATCTGAAAATGTCAACAATTCAATAGACAGGCTAATCAGTTTCCTGTACTGTTAAGACAACAACAAGCAGCAAATCCTCACATTTGAGAAGCTGGAACCATCAAGTTTTGACCTTTTTGCTTAATACATGATTGAAAACCCAAACACTTTCCATTTAAATTTTGTCAACCCACTGATTTATTAATCGGCTGCTGCTCCAAGCTACTTAACTACTCAACTTGAACTAAAACACAGTGATAAAAATGTGATCTGGGCCGTTGCTGTGTGTTTGCATCCATAAAAACAGATTTATGAAGGCTGACTCAGCTGTCAGCTGATCACTCACTTCAACCTTTTACAACATTCATGAAGTCTAACATCTCTCCTCTTTGGGTTTGGCTTTCAACACAACAATGTCTTCACGCTGCCACATTTGTGACCATGGGTTAGGGTTAGCATGTACGCTCAGCTACTTCACGGTGACACGCTAGCAATGTGCTGATAGCCAAAAATGACTGGCTGTAAGTTCTCCTCTCATCCCCTGTGGTCTCCCTACTACATCTTATCAACCTGTCACATGAACTAACGGCTGAGGTTGTGACACAGTAACTAGCACTGCATGTCAGGTACTAGGATGTAGTACCTCATGTTGTAAACTGCAGAGGGCATTTGGAAAATCTAAAGGAATTTTTGAAATTCTAAAGGAAGTGGATGAACTAGCAACAAAGTGTAACATTTTAGTGACAACTGTAGTATGATTTGATTTGATTTGATTTGATTTATTCTTTCAAACATGTAACAACAGTCAATATGTCAACACACATAATTCCACACATATCCACAAATATATTTTCAATTTGCTTATACCTAGTACATGCTTGAACGGAGTAGGAACAAGTTAGACTTATCTAGTCCTACCCCATGACATCATCTTACCATCATTGGTTTGCAAGCAGTATTACTACATGGATACATATTCTACATCCACACTCCCATCTGATTAATCATTAAGCCTGTTCTTGCCCATATCTTGATTGACACATACCTTTATATCTGTGTTTAAACTCTTTTTACATGCATTCTGTAATCCCTTACTCATCCACGGTTTCCCACTGTAATTCCTTTTGTTTTTATGCTGCTTACGAGGACAGTTCCTGTCGTATACTTTCTTAAATATATTTTAAAATTGTTCATATGCTTTGTCTAAGTCTTCCTCTCTGTAAACTGCTTCCCAGTCCTGTCCCCTTAAGTCCTCCTTAAGTCTCCTTACAGCATGTTCATTCGTCACCCTCCTATAGATAAGATTTGTTTTTGGCCTCTCTTTTCTAACATGGCAGTCATAAACCAAAAATACAGGTAGATGATCACTAATATCATTTATAAGTAATCCACTTGTCATTTTGCTGTCAATAACATTGGTAAATATATTATCTATTAGTGTTGCATGCTGGGTTGTTACTCTACTTGGTTTTGTGATTTTTGGGTATAAACTGCAGCTATATAATGTGTTAAACTCCTCCGTTCCTGTGTGCTTGTTAGGATTTAACAAATCTATATTGAAGTCACCACATATGAACATTAATTTATGACTTATTGTCAAATAGTTCTCCTCCATGATAAGAAGTGGGATTTGTTTATGTTCCATGTGTGTATTTGTAGAATATTTTGGTAAATGCCTGTGTTTCTTTATAAAACCTGACAATTATCTAAATTAAACAAACATGACTGTTCAATGATACTAATGTAGGAGGCACTGGGCACAGTGCTTCTGTCAGTGGGTGAAGAACTTACAGTATCATACTGTGTTCATTGGAATTTAGCGGTGCTAATAACAAGGGTTGATTCATTTAGATATCAGAGCTGCCTAAACAACAGTTTAATGAACAAATGGTCACGTAGCTTAGAAATAGGTCTGTTATCTATCATTTAGATTTCACACCCACCACAGCCATTTTCTCTACGAGACCCCTTTTACTGACTGTGATATTCAATAAGACTTGTTTGGCTTCAAGTCGTGTAACCAGTGTTCACAGAGTTACTGGGTGTCAACAAGACTGTGCCTGTTTCTGAATTCTGTAAATTATGAAGAGGGGTTTGAAATAACAAGGTGTGTCGTTGTTATTGGGAAACCTGGACTGATCTGGTTTATGGCAGGAAACCAAACAAATGTCATTTATTTCTATTATTACTTAAACGTCTTTATTCTTGAAGTATCCCAAAACAATAATACATTAGCTATATTCAGACTTTTACAGATAATATGAGCCATTAGCCATCATTTGAAGTTATCCTCTAGAGTCCTGAGCTTTGGTTTCATATGCATTTTTGGTCCTCATATGAGGACGCAGGGACTCTAGAGGTTATCCAGACACGGTTAACGTTTCATTTCCATCATCTTACAGTAACGTTGACTTTCTCCTATAGTTGGATAAGTTCGTACGTCATCTGTCGAACAGTCTCTTCCGCTGACATAACGCTGCTTTAACTCAATGCGACCAGCGTTCCGTTAATTTGCGGCTCAGCATTCCCATGATGCACCGCGGTCCATTACGATAAATAGCAGCGGATACAGCCTAACGCTACGTAAACTGATATATATGCACGTTTCTTGACGTTACTAACCTAAAAACCATAACATGTGTAACAGTGAAGGAAAGGAAATGAAGACAGAAACTTTTCGTGCTTTCTTTTCCAACTGTAACGTTACTGTTATTTGATTATATAAGACAAAAGACAGCTGATGTTTCATAAGCAAACTGTTATATACTCGAAATAGTGTGAAAAACACTTATAAGCCTAAAGAAATCGTTGTTACCTACCGGATCCTCCTCTCAGTCCGACTGCTCTGTCTCTGTGGCATTCACGGCCAGCTCGTAAACGTCTCACTTCACTGGGAAGTCGTGAAAATACGTGTTTGAGATGCTTTTTTCTGACTATTGACAATTATCTTTACTGAAACATGTTTTCTAAATTTTGAGAGATATTTATGTTTCAGTTCAAATAGACTACAAAATGTAACCCTCGTGACGTCAGATTGTTTAAAAACTCCAGGACTAAAACTGATGGTTTCACATTACTGGAAGGAAACAACACTTAACAAAGCTAAGCAAGGAAGTAGGTTATGTTTTTACATGGTAAGAATAAATTAAAACATATGTTTGTGTGCACATATTGTATATTTAAAATTTTTATCTTAACAACCTTTTTTTAATAATTTGAAATGTTTGACCTTTATAGTGTTGTTGTGCACAAAAGATAAAGTAGAAATAATTTTACTACATTGTTTTATATTTTGCAGATAGGCCAACTCAGAAAAGGTCTGTGTTGTGTTTGTTTCCATAAAAGCAAGAAATAGTAGCAGAAATAAATTTATTATACTTGGCAGTTATAGAACATAAACTAAAAAACATTTTTTATGTTAATGAACAGTTTGTCTATATTTATGTTAACCACATGAGTGGGTGTGTTTGTTCCACAGACGTTTCCAGGGAGAACATACATGTGATAAACCTCCCTGTAAACACTAACATGTTTCTCTGCTACCTCAGACTTCCCTGTGATTATGTATCTGTTGATTGATGCAATAAACAACAATGTAATTTATGTAAAATCCATATAATATTTAGAGTTTCATAATACTATGACACTGCCAGGTCCATATTTTCCAAAATAATGGAAATAATGGTCATTTTCCAGTGTGAATTCTCAGTGATTCCAGCAGTAAGTGAAGGCAGCTTTAGTGCTCTTTTCTGGAGGAGGAGTTAGTGTTGGAAGGAAGAGTGTTGGTGGGAGAGGATACTTGTGATACTTGGCTCCCTCTAAAACACTCTAAATTATGTCTGTAACAGGTAATCATGTTTATTATCACATGAGAGTACGTACTGGATTTTGTATGTAGCTTTGTGGCTCTGGCTGTCCTGCCACAGTTTCATTATATGATTTGGAAGCAATGTGTTTATGATCTTATACTGGGATCTTTTACCTCATCATGTTAGAAGACAAAGATCTATATATCAGTTTTTTTCATATAGAAACAAGGGTGATTGTCATATGTTCCATATTTGAGGCTGCAGCTACAGATCTGGATGAATACACTGATACTGTGATGTCATACATCAGTTTTTGTGAGGACGTGTGCTCCCACTAAGACCTGCCCATACAGTAACAACAAGCCCTGGTTCACAGCGAAGACCAAGCAGTGGGGACATGATCCTGTATAACCAGGCCAGAAACATACTGACACAGGAGATCAGAGTAGCAAAGAGGAGCTGCTCTAAAAGGCTGAAAAATCAGTGTTTGGCCAACAACCCCTCATCAGTGTGGAGGAACCTATGGACCACCCCATCTCCAGAGGATGTACCACCTGTGCCAGCTCAGGAAGTTCAAGCTGCAAATCCCTTGTATTTTAACATACTTGGCAATAATGTTTATGATTGATTCTATGACTTTTACATCAAATAAATGCACAGGAAAATAAAGGCTTGCACATATTCAAGTTTATTGAGTTTATAAAGTACCCACAATACTACAAAATTGTGAGTTTTGGATAAAGACATTATTTCAGCAAACACATTTTTAAAACATTGTGGTAAATAGGAAAACAATGATGTTTAGTTCAATAGTTTTGTTTTAGTACATCCATGAAACATACGCTTTAAACAGACTGAAAGTAAATCAGCAGAACTACAATCACACATTATGAAATATGTCTTACTTATCAACATATAGTATATATGGGAAGTGGAACACTAAATTCTTAAACATATTTGTGCAACACAATAGATGACTTTAAAAGTTAGTGTGTGAAAATGTGACATAAATATGCAAGG
>NW_018127959.1:710347-716941 GCF_001952655.1 Monopterus albus
CCCTGTTTCTTTAATTTGGATAGATGTAAACCTACTAGTTCACATATTCTCTGCCCAGAAAAGCGAAGCATTTCACGACTCAAAGTATTGTGGCAGTATGAGGTACAGAATGAGAAAAGCCGGGTTATAAGAACAATTGATTTAATGTCCTACATGAAAATAAAGAACAAGGCTAAAACTCACACAACTTTTTAACATAAAAACATTTTATTCTGTCCATTTGCTGGAACAGCTCAGTGCCCATGGAGCACTGGCTGTCGGAAGTGCACACAGTTCTCTGCATCTTACCAGTTTAATTTTGAATGTCACATGAACTTGGTCGTATATTCCACCATTCAGTGCAGAAACCACAGTAAATATGTGTATATAGATAAATGTACAGTTAATCCAGCATTAAGCATTAAGTGTGAATTACAGATAAGACACACAGCAAATGTCGTGATCAAGAAATATACACATCAGGGTTTGTGACAGAACATACAGAATAAAGTTATTTTAAATAATTATATAAAAATAAATTAATAGAAACAAGGGTCTAATGCCTTCTATAATACAATTAACCATCAAAAATGCAATATGTTAGTCACTGGCCACCCCCCAAGGCAAGAGCTGGCCGTACCAGGAAAGACATTTGGCTGCCACAGTTCTTGTGAAGGACCTGCATTGCACCCCATCAACCTGCAGAGTGCAGTGCGAGTCCACTGTTCTGTGAGGCTGCTGTCCTCAGGAGCGCTGTGGATGTCTTCACTGATAGCACAGTGTGCAGTTTGCAGCTTTCTAACATCACAGCTCAGTGTTCCTGTCAATGACCTTAGCTTTCTCACTGTTGCCATTTTCATCATGCTCAAAAGAGCTATTTTCCACAGCATAGCTCTTCTGTTTAGCTGGTTCAGCATCACCAGCCTCCAGTGACGGAGCCTCGCTGTCTGCATCAGCTGAACCATGGCGGCATGACCTTTTATATGCCTGGTAGGCTGTAGAGGAAGAAACATGGATTCAGAAACACTGATCAGTTGTCTGTATGTATGTTTTGTAACCGGTAATAAAATAAACTGGGGTTTTAGAGCATTAGTCCTTTCTCCAGACAGTTTCGTTCTTTTTGTCTTTTCATTATATTCATCACATTCTTTATTCTGTGTCCATGTAGGGATGGTGAATGATGCAACAATCGAAGGCAGTCCTCTATGTAAAAAGGTGGTTTTTCATCTTTAATCAGGTTATAGGCTGTGGTCACCTGTTTTCCTATTACAGTCTAGTAATGGATAGTTTTACTGTACCAAGGTGTACAGACCAAATGTTTTTCATTATCAATCTCAGTGATGAAGAGGACCAAGTGTATTTACGTCTGATTGTGAATTAATTCTTTCTCAATTATAAAGCAGGAGCTAAAGGAAATAGTATAAGCAGGACTGGAAGCATAAGCTAGCAGCTATGACTAGGAGCTAACAGCAGCATTCCACAGGGTATAAATTATACAGCCTCTTATCACCTACTTTATTGCCATTAACCTTGATCACTGTCCTTGAACTCTGTGCAGCCTCCTTTTTTGCTACTGGGATCATTTTCTTTCTCAGAGTTCTATAAACATAGAGTCAAAGAATCAGTGCAGAGCCCTCAAGAATGGCCCTCTCTCTCTCATTGGCTGGACATTGGAGCATCACAGCATTGTGTGGCAAAGACAATTACATTCAGAGGTGAACAAAGTGGGAGCAATGAGAAACCAAGAGCAGATATATTTCACTTCTTTTTTCACTGAAGTAAATAAGTGACATGTCAAGGTCAACTTCATTATCCCCACAGGGAAATTTGTCTCGCAGCCAGCAGTAAGTAATCATACAACCACATCGTCAACACGCATACCAAATACAATAAAAACATGTCACAAGAAGAGGGAGACAGAGGGCTGTCATGTAGTTCTATTCAGGAGGGTGTTACCACACATCCTCACAATGCGAAATGCAAATAAAAGAAAATGTTAAAATGGACTCAATAAAACAAGAGTAAACCTTCTCATAAAGGAAGTATCAAGATTTAAAACTCCTAAGCTTACAATAAAAATACATACACTGGTGGGTGCCTTTGCATATTCAGAGTCAATGTTACAATCAAATGTAAGTTTGTCATCAATCATTGTCCCCAGATATTTATACTGTTACACACCTCAGCAGCCTGGCCACAGAGACAAGCAGGAGGAGCAGGTGAAGGTTTCCTTCAAAAGTGATCATTTCTGAAGTTTTGACACATTGCTGTAGCACCACCACATGCACATAAAAAAACCATACGGGCTTCCACTCATCACCAATCACTGAAGCCCACAGATCACAACTTTATAGAATAGAAGAACTGAAACTTACTGGAGTTCTGTTACTTGCTAAAGTTACAATAAAGAAACAAAAACAGCTCAGTTTGATGAGTTAACATGCTGTGAAAGAGCAGGACTTGTTGAAAAGACAAAGAGGCTCTAAATATTTCTTAAAGGTGCCAGAACTGAGCACTGACTGAAGAAAGGGGCATTTTAGGAGACTGACAATAGTCCCCTCACAGACCGGTACTGCAGAAGAAAATGACTGACACCAAGTAGGAACCACCGCTGTTACTACTACAGCAGCTCTGGACCAAAGTGCCATCATTAACCGCCTCTGTGTCTGCCTGTGAAACACTCACCTCCCACAAAGGAGACTGCCACAATTAGCTGGAAGATGCTATAGATGAGGGGAAATGCAAACATGACTTCCAGGTCAGCAGGGCTGAAGGACAACTGGACAATGGTGCTGCACAACTGGGTATTCTGGAAGCCTGTCTCCAACGCAATGGTTCGACATCTGAAAAGGCAAAGAATGATAAACAACCCCAAGTCAGTACAGTTGGTTAGTATGTATTTGTTGATGTAGTGGTTTCATAATTTTAAAAAATATTTTGGCAGGATCATAAAAATGAATACAAGTTAAGGAAATCAAGTGATCAGGATCTCTCAAGCTGGCACCAGTATATGCTAACATCACACGAGTGCTGTTACCCTACCTGTACCAGGGTTGGCCCACAAACCGGGCCATGAGGAACCCCAGACCAAAACCAATAAAGGGGTAGATAGTTCCAATAATCCACAATGAGGGAGAAATGGTCCAAGAGGACTGGTAGAGAACTCCTCCAACCACAGCTGTGATGATGATGAGAAGAACGCCTACAACGGACCCCACCTGTGCACCGCAGACACGTTAATGTCACAGCAAACCCCATTATCAAATTCTTATCCGATTCACAAGATTTAAAGCATATGAGCATGATTAGGTAAAATATTTACACAGATGCCATAACTTGCAGAATATTCCTACCTTGAGGATCTTCTTAGCGATGAGGGGCCACCTGCTTTTTAAATACATTCCCAAGGCAACTGGGATAAGAAGGGCTGCTAGAGTGATGCCTGAGGATACAAATTACATATCGTAAAGATCATCGAATCAGAATACATGTAGTGTTTTTTAACTGACTGTATAGCGCTGTAAAATAATAGGCTATTAAAACAGATCATTCCCAAGACAGAGATAGGGTTTCCAAATAGGCAAATGTAATGTAAAATATACACTATACTTTATTAACATTTTCAAAAATCCTGGAAAAACTCTTTAATAACAGATTAGATTCATTTATTGATAATCATAAAATCCTCTCTGATTGCCAATATGGTTTTAGGTCGAACCGGTCAACATCTTTGGCCATTACCGACCTGATGGAGGACATTACAAGTGCTATGGATGAGACAGAAACACACACAAACGTCCCCGACTCTCATAAATGAGTGTGTATGTGAAGGCCTGGCTGTGCTGTCGCCTACAGTAAATCAACTACTATTCTGATAATGGTTTAGAGCAGCGTGGCGCCACGTCTCGCTGTCAGAGGGTTTACAAAGCAGCCAGTCAATCATTAGAGAAAATAATCCGTAGCTGCTCTTGGATCCAAACGAGTTCAGCAGAGCTGCACCAGCCACGTACTGCGTTTACATCAGTGCATGAGACAGGCTGGTAATGTGAACACACTGCACAGTAAAATGTTTTACTGCAGTGAGTAGCCTGCTAATACTTGTACTTAATGTTATTACTGCAGGGCTTTTTGTGACGGAGCAGGCGACTTGCACAGCGTGGTCTTAGTGCTTTTACTTAAGTAAAGTATGTGAACACGTCCTCTACTACTGCTGCCAACATGCTTTGGTCATAAAACATCTTCTAGTTACATGCTCTAGTTTTAATCTGTATACCTCAGTTCACTCCTCAGGGTCAGCCCAGTGCTGCAGTCCAGCTCCGTCAGCTGCAATGGACAAGACCCTTGTTTCATTCTTCTGAGGGTCGTTGTCACCGATGATGATGATGATAATAATACTTGTGTAATACTGTGATATCCTCTGAGACGGTTATCGTACCGTGAACGTCTCATACTGTTGCAGGCCCAGACTAGCGTCACAGCTGATGGCCCTTATGCTCCGTTAGCAACAACACATGACCTACTGTAGGTCAAACCGCCGTCCATAGTCGGCTGCACACATACCCGACCTGTACGTGCCATGTGTTACCGTGCCCTTACTACATTTCTATGATGCAATCCTTGTTTAAGAACAAACAACTATTTTAATTCCGGTTTCACTTCTTGAACATGACTTTCTCACAGCCACAGTGTTTGACAGCTGCTCTGTGCTCAGACTCATACACCCGAGCCTTGTGCACGGACATTGGAGTTATCTTGATGCCTTATTCTCAAACCTAGATGTCAAAGCATTTCACCGTCTTTAATCAATTCCAACCACTGCTCTACCCACCGCACCACAGTCGCCCCCGTGATGATCATTTCAGTGACACAATAAACTTTAATTTAATGTTTTAATTCAATAATTTAGTTGCCATGAAAGTTTGAACATTGTTGCTAAAACATCCAAATACAATTTATATTTATAGGTATTTAAATATTTGCAAAGTAAAAAAACTAAAAACTGTGTTTGTGTGTCTGTCATTCACCGCCCCCATATTGTGGAGTATTGACACATAAAGGTATGTGTCAATCAAGATATGGGCAAGAACAGGGTTAACGATGATCAGGTGAAATATTGTGAGTGTGGTGTTTTTAGTGTATTACTTATGTGGTGTAGAAGATAATTATCTATGTGGTAAGATGATGTCATGGGGTAGGACTGGATAAGTCTAACTTCTTCCTACTCCGTTCAAGCATGTACTAGGTATAAGCACATTGATAATATATTTGTGGATATGTGTGAAATTATGTGTGTTGACATATTGACTGTCTTTACATGTTTGAAAGAATAAATCAAATCAAATTAAACATTACCTAGATGTCTGTCCATAATTCTTACAGATATATAAACTACTGATCAACCAAAAGCTTTCTACCAACCAATGCTGTCATATGGGATCTGGATAGTGTCGGATGAAGTCCAGATGGAGGTGTAAATGAGCAGGCAAAGAGGCATCATCCCCAAGGCCAGGATAGAGGAGCAAGTTGTCATACTGATACTGGAGGGGAGAACATGGACAGTGTTGGTCTAACAAGATTCTCCAGTTTTATTTCTGAAACAGTGTGAGTCCTCTAGAAAGACAGTGAAAACTGAAAACAATGTCGTGCCAGTCTCCTAAACAAAGCAAATCTAACTTAGGGCTCTGCTCACAGGACCCCATCATTAAGGTGCATATAATGTATGGTACAGTATCTTAACAGGACATAAGAAGAAGCCTATGTGGGTCCTGAGAATGATTTTTCACATGGTTCCCACGCCATATTAGTCTCATCAACAACCCAGATATGCACACATGTTGGGTCCTGTATGGAACTATTCAACACATATTTTATCTGGATTACCCAGATATCCATGTTGGCCCTACGGGACACAGCAGCTCAGCTGTCTGTTTTTTCCCCCTGAATAATTAAATGTATAAATTAGTTTTGTATCACATACAATTAAAATATATATATTATGAAAAAACCTAAATTTGTCATCAGTGAAACTCAAATATCTCACTGTTGTCTGCTGTTATATACTGTAAAGTGAGGACTGCCATCCAACTCTCTGGAAACATGTTTATCTACTATATAACTGTGCAGAACCAGTTTCTGTCAAGCCTGAAGTTAATCCATTAATAAGAGAAGCATCCAACATTAGATTTTCCAAGGAACCTGCCAACCAGCCAGTCAGCCCTTCTGGTTTCTTACCTGAGGTCCATGTCTCCATCCAGCCAGTAGCAGATAATATTAGAGCTAGAGCCTCCAGGACAGCAACCCATAATGATGATGACGACTGCCTGTACAGGCAGCACACCAAAGGCCAGCGACAGTGAAAAGGCTATGAAAGGCATGATGCCAAACTGGCAGATGAAGCCAATGATAATGCCCCAGGGCCTCCTGATGTGGCCCCACAACTTTCTGGCATCCACAGTGCAGCCCATAGAGAACATGACCATAGCCAGGACTACAGTGAGCACTGTGCCCAAAACCAGGCTCAGCGTTGCATTAAAGTCACTGGAAGGTACAAGGCAGTTTGTGCCTGAACAGATTGTGGCAGCAGAGCTGCAGGCAGGGGCCATGGTAGTCATTGTC
>NW_018127959.1:716972-718352 GCF_001952655.1 Monopterus albus
AAGAGCGTCTCGTCCGACCTCGTAATTGTTAGATTCCAGTTTCTCCCTCTACAACAAGATATCCAAGATGATGGTGAGAGTGACAACTGTTCAGCTCACTGCTCTTTATGTCTCAGCCAAATAAAGTTGGGAGAGCAATCAGGTAAAAACATAAAAAAAACAAAAATTAACCAATATGTAATGTTTTATGGGGTCAGTGTTCAGAAGCACATGCATATAAAGAGAATCATTCCGAAATGTGAAATGTGATTGCACTATTGCTCCAACTTTTATTGCTTGTTGGCCCCTTAAAACTTTATTGGACAGTTATGCTATGCACCATCATTACTCTACTGTACAATACCAGTAAGGAGGGAAGATGCTTGGAACAAGATATTGTTTACACAGTGGCTATAAAAATTACATTTATTGACGTATTTTAAACTGTTTTTTAAACATTAAATCATGCAGTGGGCATAAAGCTTGTTTGACACTGATCAACAAAGTCTGAGATCAAAGTAAAACCAAATAAAACCAAGCCCTATAACTGATCTTAAATAAATATGTAACACATATACAGACAAGTGAAAAATTGAAGGAACGGCAAACATAAAGTGCCTCAGTAAGGTGCTGGGCCACCACACGCCACCAGAACAGCTCCAGTGCACCTTGGCAGTGAATCTCCAAATCTGAACTCTACTGGAGGATGAACACTGTTCTTCCAACAGATATTCCCTCATGTGGGGTTTTGATGGTGGAGATGCCACCATGTCGCTCTGACATCTCCTACAGCTGGGTTGAGATCTGGTGACCGTGAAGGCCACAGCATATGATTCACATCATGTTCATGCTCATCAAGCTGTTCAGTGACCCCTCGTGTCCTGAGGATGGGGGCACTGTCATCCTGGAAGAGACCAATCATTTGCTCAAGTTTTTATTTAATGTGTCACCTGTTAATCTAAGTGGGGGTGAGTATTTTCTAGGCACTTTATGTCATCGTGTTGCACATGCATGGAAATAATCAAATAGTTAAAGTGTGATTTAAAAATCCTCCCCTGTGGACCGACGCCTATTGTCCTGGTGGGCATGGAAGGATTCAAAGACAGGTTACGACTCTCACCGATACTGGGCTATAACGACTCAGTCATTAAAGGACATTGTTGTGCACAGACATGTTCGCTTGTCTGTGTGTCAGCCCAGTGTTAGACAGGCAAGCTGTGCACCCCACCTCTCACCCAGTGTTGATGGGGGTTGATTCCAGTTCCCCCCAACCCCCACCTCAGCAACACGACCCTGCACCCTAGCTGCACTGGTTTTCAGATTTCTAGGGGTTCCTGAAACTAGATATTTGTACTTGTTTCTAAAAACCTCAGGAAGTGAAATTTTCCTGTTCTGTTGGCA
>NW_018127959.1:718414-719731 GCF_001952655.1 Monopterus albus
TTGCAGTGCACCTAATGAACAAATGGATGGTTGTTACTCAAAAATAAAAGCTGCTGAAGCCACTATTAGCTGCACATACTGTATAAAATAATGATGTGTAATTAAATAAAATACTGTACTTCAATTCCAGTCACCATGAAGTGCTCAGAGAAACTGGTCCTCACACGTTAACCACAAGGTCCCAGACACTGTAGACCCCGTCCAGTTTGCCTACCGCCCCAACAGATCGTGGATGACACGACGGCTCTGGCTTTATTCCACACCCCGAAACACCTGGACAACAGCAGTACGTATGCTAGGATGCTCTTCCTGGATTACAGTTCTGCATTCAACACCATTCGCCTGGGTAGGCTGACTGGGAAGATGACAGACCTCGGTGTCCCAACTCCCACCTGTAAGATTCTGGACTTCCTGACATAAAGACCATAGGTGGTCAGTTTTAGAAATTAATAAATCAGTCAGATAATTATTAGACTTTAACATGTTAGACTTTAATGTGTTAGTAATGCAGTTTAGTAAGATTCAAAGTTGTTCTAGTCTGCTCTGTTTTAAAAGCTATTTTTGTGTAAGCTTCTTCCGGCTCTTTGTAACCAGGAACTCCCAGAGACGAAGTAGACCACTTGGATTATATAAAAAATAACTGTGCTGGTTTATTCAAAGAATCACAGGTAAAATTAACATTACACGTCCAGATCTCTTCCACCTCTGATCCTGCACGCAGGCAGAACCAAGTATGAAAGACCCTGAACCATAATGCCTTGTTAGGTAATTTCTTAGTCAGATAGATATTTGTTAGACATCTGTTGTATTAGCAAATGTTTAGTGTAGACAGGCTGTCTATGCTCAGGCTGGTAAATGCTTAGTTCATTGTCATGAGTTCTGCAGGCTGCATCTAGGCCAAGGTCAACTAGATTGCAGAGTGTGCAGACAGGATGAATATTGCTAGTAGCATGCTATGCTCAGCCGTAATCTTAATCATAATATCTTCCGAGGCTTACTGTTCGGACATGTCCCTGAATGTCCTGTATGTTTTTAGATACACACCACTAATCAACAGCCACACACTTTAATTTTCTCCATGTTTTGACTACTGCTCTGGTCAGCTGCCAAGCTGGCATATCAGGTGACGTCACGGTTTGACGTTGCCTGTGTAGGATGGGGCTAGCCCAACCAGGTGATTAAATTGTATAGGCTATTAGGTTTGGGGCTTTTTTTTCATCTTCCGGGCTGCCTGCGCGCAGTACTGGAGGTGGAAGATGCCTGGACGTGTAATGTTAATTCTTGCCTGTGACCCTTTGAATAAACCAGCACGGTTAT
>NW_018127959.1:720395-762264 GCF_001952655.1 Monopterus albus
ATATGTATTTGTAAATAAACCAGCACTAAAATCAAGAAAGACGGACTCCTTCGTTATTCAGATCTGTCCAATAAAAGAACTGGGGTATAACATTAGAATGGGAGGACGGGTGTCTGCTGATCTCACAATCAGCACAGGCTCAACGCAGGGCTGCTGTCTCAGCCCCAAACTCTTCACCCTGTACACCCTCCAACCATGACAACACCAAATACTCTTACCCTATTTTTGGGTATTGTGTTTTAATACTTTATCGCCCTTATGTAACTTTTTATTTTAAGACTAAATGTTCTTTCTGGCTTTTGACCCCTGACCTGACTCCAAAGTAGAGCTGCACAAGAATTCCTATATGCCTAGACTGTCTGTTTATGCATAAATGGCAAATAAAAATTTTGAATCCTTGAGGTACTGAGATAAGCATGATCACAGCCCAAAAGTTTTACGCTGTTAAGATATTAGGCAAGAAGTCTCTTCTGACATTTCCACTATATTTATTAACTGTTCACTGTAAATATTAAGAGCAGGGAAACCTTGTTCCTTGTATGGGTAAAAAAACACTAACATTATGAGCAAAGTTTAACTTGCATTTTTCATTTGCATAACAGAAGTTAAAGACAAACACTTGTGGAAAGAATTTTCTTTTTTCAGTCACCAAAAGAGTGTGTGGTTTGGTGTCTGACATTAAGCACACTTAAAGAGCTCCTCCAGGCACATTTTAAGGCTTAAAAAATGCTAGGCTTAGAATAATAATTTGGATCTGATGTTTTTTTTCCCACATAAAGAGTTAATGGAGCCATTTCTGCCAAAGCATCAGATGATGCAGCGACCTACTCTGAGCTGTAGCAGCCAAGTAATATACAGAGAAACTGGAAATATTTTGGATTTTAAAAAGAAAGGACAGACACACAATACTAAGTATGAATGTAAATGTTTAAAACTCACTGTAGAAAAGACATATTTCCCCCCAGTTGTTTTAGTATGTGTGAAATGCCTCCATTCTCAAAGATCATGGGTCCTTATATGTACTGAAATAGGACTTTACAGTGAACAGATGACACCATAACATTTTCTAATTCTATTTTGGTTCCATTTGTGAGTTAATACAAATTTAGCTGATTGTGTGAAACAGGCACATAATATAATTTCCCTGAACTGAATGGAGCTGAATTGCACTGTGGCATACTATGGTCTATCATCAACCAGCAGATGATGATGATGAAGAAACATGATTTAAACCCCTGATGTTGAAGTGTACTGTCTATGACGTACAACACGTAAGCTGGGAATAAAAAAAAAACGAAACAAACTATAACAATCAGATTAGATTTTATGTAAACGTGTGTGTGGACATAAAGCTGTAAAAGCACGTATCATGGGTGTGTGCCATGGTAGCTCTTGAGAGATCTTATCAGTCTTTATCTGAACCATCAGCTTTTATCTTTTTGTCTCCATCCAACTTGCCCTTGTTTCAGGTCGCAGTAAATTTTAAGTATCTTCTTGCCCCCAGTGTGTGAATGAGCATGTGAGCATTTGTGGCTTTAGCTGGTCTGATTGCAGATAATTATCTAATCTGATAAGTTCATACTGTGTCCCTGCTCCAGTGTAAAATAAGGAAGTGATAAGACATTTTTGGCAAACTGTGTCATTTGCTAGCTTGTCTTTAATGTGGCAAGAGGACTGGAAAAAAAAGGTACAATGGCATTTTCAGTCCATGGCCTTGACCCCTCACTGACTAACTTCTATAAAAGAATTTATGACTACATCTGATTTACTAAGCATTTTCAGCCTCCATTGTTCTAGATGAGATGTTTCCCATCACACTCTCATAAATACTGTACTACCATTTCTATAAAAAACATAATTAAACTAAATGTGGTGACTACAACCCTGGTTTCTAACAGATGTCTTCTCAGAGGAAAAAACTTTGTGTGTCCATACAACGGATTGAGTTATTTATAAAAACAGGATCTTTGAAATGTTGCATTCTGAGCTTTAAGCTATGGAACAACTTTTACTTTTAATGTTCAATATATTGGGAGGAGGCCCCGGGGAAGACACGCTGGAGGGACTATGTCTCTCGGCTTGGTATCCCCCTGGAGGAGCTGGAGGAAGTGTCTAGGGAGAGGGAAGTCTGGGCGTCTCTACTTAGACTGCTGCCCCTGCAACCTGGTTCTGGATAAGCGGAGGAAGATGGATGGATGTTCAATATATGGTTATCTATGGTTACCACAAACAACAGACTTTAAAAGATAACTGTCCCCTGCCAAATGCCTTATATTAGTACTGTCAGTTCAATTCCAACAAATTTTAACATATTACTGGCACTGCCTGAAATAATTGCTATAGTAAAAGGACAGTAAAGCATTCACAACTATTCATTAAAACAAATAATTTTATTTTTATAGATGTGTCAAAAATTGCTAGCTGTGATTATATACCAGTAAAACCTGAGTATAACGATGCTCTTCATACAGACAGTTACACCAGCAAGTGAACATTTAGCAGCTACTGTAAACAGCCAAATACTGAACTTGAACACTGATCAGATTCACAACTCAATAACAATCCCATGTGCCTATAAACAAGTATTCACCCCCTTGGATGTTTTACTCTTTTTATTGAGTTTATAAATCAGTCATGGTCAATATAATTAAACCTAGAGGTTTGTAAAAAGTAAACTCAATTCAATAAAAATGTACAACAGGAAATAAGCGACTGAATAATGTCACCTCCTGCGAGTCAGTATTTAGTAGATCACAGCACTGAGTCTGTGTGGACAGGGCAGTCAAAGCACTGAGTCTGTGTGGACAGGTCTCATCTGGACACTGCAGATTAATGCCCATGGTTTTGAAATGTTTAGAAACCACAGTGGTGAAATGTTCAAGTGTCCACAAACATGTAGCAGACCTGTGTGTGTCTGTCTGCATTCTGGAAGCAGTGATTTAATGTATCCCTCTAAAACCAGCCAAAACAACACGAGTGGATTTGATATTTTATTTGAAAATAAAAACATCTTCAGCTACATGTAGACAACTAATGGTGTTCCTACGCTCAAGAGCTCCCCTCCACCCCACGTCTTCCATTATTAATCACACATAACACTGACGAATAAAATCCACAAAGAGGTCGCTGTCAAATCTTGAGTCACACTCATCTCTGCCTTTATGAAGAAATTCAAGAGAAGGTGATAAGAGCATGGTAAGTCCCAGCCTCTTGTCAGTTTTCAGAAGATTCTGTTAACATGATGTTCCCTGTTACATGGGCAACGAAGCATCTCAGGAGGTAGATCCCCCAAAACTGGACAGAGCTGTTGCAGAAAAAAAACCATATATAAAATTAAATGTTAAAAGGTCATCCCCATAAAGGAGCTGACTTCTGCTACCTTGTCAAACTCTTGCTAGTAGAGTATATGGATTTACTAGGCCCACCCCCAGCTGTACTCCTAACCAACCTGCTAGGTAGCACATCTCAACTGGTACAACTCGAAAGAACACAGACGCTTAGGGGGATATTTACTAAACCTGTCGCAAATTACTGTCAGGTGCGCAAAAAGTATTTATCAGTGTTAATTTGAATACACCTCTGCTTAGGATGTGTTGCCTATATTGCAAACATGTGGACTGAGAGGAAGCATAGAAGAAAGTCTAAGCTGCCTCCATCCTCAAAGATCCCACCCACCCCCAGCATGGACTGTTCACTTCTCTACCCTCTGGCTGGAGATTCAGAAGTGTGAAATGTAGGACCACTAGACTGAAAAACTCTTTCTTTCCCTCTGCCATCAGAATCCTAAACAGCTGAGGTGAAGAGTTTATTACCAGGAGAAACGTGATGTACTGTTTACATTCTGTTTGCACATTGACTGTTGACTGGTGCACATGCTGCTCCCATGCAGCATACATTCTCTTATATTCTTATATATTTTTATTATATCTCTGCATTTGCTGCTTAAAGTGCCTTAGATTTTGTGTTACTTATTTATCTACTTTATATTTCACTTGTATTTTTGTGGCATTCATGTGGACGACAAAGTAAGAATTTCATTGTTCAGGGAAACACGTTTCCTAACTGTGTATGTGGCAAATAAACAATTTGACCTTGAACTAAGTTTACAGTTACTGAAACTTAATATGGTTGAAGAAATCAACAAACGTATTTAGGAACAGAAAAATAATGTACATTTGTTGATTTTATCATCTTAGCAGGTAAACATGGATTAAGGACAAGCTTGTTGCTGTTCTTTATTTTTCTTAGTGCCAACAAATTCCATGATGGGAGGAAACAACAATCCAAACGTATCCATAAGTGACGTTTTAGTGAGCGTCTACAGCAGCAGGACAGTGTCTGGCAGCTATAGTACACGTGTGTTCATGGTAATGAAGGAATGTGTCAGTGCAAAAGATGGTTTTTTTATGGTTGCTGGACAGCAGAACAGCTGTGGCTCAGAGGAAGAAGAGCCCAGGAACTACTCACAATATAATACTAATTAGTGTCATACATTCAGTGTTTTTGGTATTTCCTTAGAATTAGTTGACAATGAGGAATAGAAAACAGACTTTTCCTTTAAACAGTCAGTGAGAAGGTGTGACTGACCTGACCAGAAATGGCTGTGGGAAGCAGCTTGTGGTTTGTGTTTTAACCACGTTCTGAAGATGAAGTAAGTTCGTCAGCAGCGTGCCGGGCCTGCATTTGTCCATTTTGGTCACCACCATCTGCACAACAAAATGTTCTGCACATTACAACTTGACCTTCATTTACAATTCATATATTCAGAAATGAGCTTTTTGAAAAATACTAAAATAATACAGTGTTCTCATCAAATCATACAAACACAGCCCTGTCATCCTTGTTTTGTGCTAATCAGCTAATCCACAGCTCTACATCACTGAGCCTTTTGGGGTAGTGGGCTGTGTTGCATAAGCAAACAAAAGAAACACAACTGCCTTACTGTCTACTAGCCACTTAACAATACTGCACTGTACAGTACAATCTGTGGTGTATTTCTGTATGACTGGTCTTACCATTGTCTTCCTCCTGATGAGTAATAAAGTGCAGTAGTAGTAAGTCCTAAAACCCAGAAGTGAGTCAGCATTTTTGCACTTCCAGTTCCCTCGCCCTGAAGTCAGTGTGTTTTTGGTTTAAACGACCAAAATAAGGTCTGTGGTGAACACAAGGCAATTACACGTTTACATTTTGTTCTACGACATACTGTTAAACACGGCAGTGAATACCCCAACTGACAGAGGCTGTCGGAGATACTGAACGTCATCACGCCGAACACGGAGACTCATCTACTCACCAGTCTGTATTTATAGCCATCTCACTGGCCTTTTACCAAAGGAACCAGGCTGATGCTAACTTCTGGACTATCCCCATGGCCCTCTATTACATTATTAAAAGATGTGTAACCAGGATTTGGTGTGTTCATAATGACATGTCAGGCACCGTTTCAAGACTTAGATTTCCTTTTTCTATTAGCACATACGTGTTGTCAGGTGCCGCTGCTGAATGTTGAACATTCCTAACTGATGTTAAATTCTTGCCTAAATTCAAACCTTGACACTCAGCTACTGGTCATCATGTAAAGGCAAAGTGACTACTTGTTAAAGCCTGTTCCAGGATTAAATGAAAGACCTTTTCAGCTCATGGCTTCATGCTTCCTTTTTACTTCACTGTGGAGAGTTAATCTTTGTTAAAAGCTGAACCCTCATAGCCTTGATAATGGCCAAAGTGTTTAATAACCTGCAAGCATGAATAATTGAGGCAAAGTACGTAGCGAGTGGGGGATACTTTATTATAATGTCACAGCAGTAGCCTTTCAGGGGGATAGCAGTTTTTAAATAGCTGAGTGGGAGCGTTCAGCATTAATTCACTGTGGACATAATGATGAGGATTTGAAAGAAGAAGTAAAAAGTGCAAAAGAGGGATAAAAGCTGGCTAGTGTTAATGCTCACCACCTCCACTGAATGTTGAAAATCTTGTTTCCACTCCAAGAAACACCAGTGACAACAGTGTCTGAATGGTTTGTTTTCCTCTATGTTAAACAGTTCCCTTTTCAAACATCGCTGTGGCTTTGTGCAGTCTGTCACAGCAGATGCTGGCAGTGTGCCTTTATCTTTAAGGCTACAGGTGGACATGGGCAGGTACTATGTGCACTCATTGTCACATTGTGAGCTGGAGAACCTGTATTTTGCGTGTTGCCTATGGTAAGCCATAGCACATATCTGTGTTGCACTGGTACGGCGTTAATAAAAACAGATTATCAACTGTTTTCATACGTGCATCATCTATCAGTTGTTTTCTCATCATAGCTGCCCATGGTGACATCAGATGTCTTATTGTGTAACCATCAGTCCAAAAGCCAAATACGTTTTCTTTACAACTATAGAAGACCAAGGGAAGCAGAAAGAAATCTAATTTGGAGTTGAATTTCCTAAAAGACCAAGTAATTATCAAATGTTTTGGCAATTAATCTTCTGCTAATCGACTAATGGAAATGATCAGAACTCAAAAGTCATTCTGGCATGAGCGATGATGATTTACTTGAAGTACACGTTACAGGTTGATGATCAATAAACCAAAAAACCTCATGCTGCCTGACCGTAAAGTGTGTGAAAGAAGTATTTGAAAACTGTATTTGAGATATGGATAGCAGTTTCCTTTAGTTTTTCCATATATTCTGTTGTCAAGCTCAGATCTTAAATAGACACAATGTTACTGTTTTTGATGAGAAGCGTGTGTGTCCTACCACATATGGACGTCTGAATTCCTCACACATCTCCAGGGCGATCAGGTCGGCCTTCTGAATCCCAACACTACCATCGACCAACAGGAACGTCCTCACCAGACTGAAACATGACAGAGTCAGGATTAGTCAGGATTTACATGCAACACAGTCTAATGAATGACACTTTATTATAGACTCAAGGTCCAAGTTCAAAAAACTAAAAAAGGTTTTCAGTCTTTCACTGAAATAAAACGAAGAACATTCATTTTCTTCCTCTAAGTTTACACAAATGAATTCTAAACGATGCAGAAGTGATTACACAGCACCACCTTGTGGCCCAGATCACAATCCACAGGTAGTAGAATACAAAAAGAAACCATCATTTGTTTTAGCATGGCCTAATACGACAATGCAGTGTGACATGCACAAACAAATGCACAGCACGGTATATTGGCATGCAGGTCTTATCAATAAGCTGAAGAGCAGAGGAGATTGTGCGTTTTCTATAGTAGCTCCCACACTGTGGAATGACTGACTTCTGTCTGCCAGACAGGCTCCTGTTGTCCATGTTTTTAAAGTCCATATGAAGACATGATGTTCCTGACTACCAGTGTGTGCAGCCTTATTGTGGTAATGTCAGTTGTTTTATGCATTTACTTATTTAAAACTGTGAGATCTCTGTAGCGAACACACCGAGACAATGATTTATGGTTGACTGCCCACTTTAATCCTGGAACTGACTCATTCATAATGTTAATGTTGCATCTCCAGCCACATCTCATGACCATAGTGTAGATACACACTACTCTGAAAAGGTGCTTTTCTCCAGGCAACCATCTGAAAACAAAGTGAATTCCTCACTTTTTCCTTTTGTTAAGATATGGCTCCACCATATCTACAAAGTCTTTGGGGGCTCTGTACCCATAGCCTGGCATGTCCACAATGGTGAAAGCTCTTCCCACTTTGAAGAAGTTCATCTTCTTTGTGTGTCCCTAAGGGGGAAATACAAGGAGAGGAAAACAACTCTATGAAGATATGAAGGAAAATCAATGGATTCAACGATGAAAAAGATAAATTGTGTACTGGCAGAAACGCATCATAAGTGAGCAGTTTTTGAGATCGGACCATTGCACAAATGACGTCATTGTTATTCCTGTATACATGTGACTCTCATCTCGGTTAAATCTGGGTGTGTGTGGCAGTTTAGAAGATCAGTGGTGTTCAAATTGGAGGAAGATACATGTCATTTAGAAACACGAGTGTGGACCATCAACACAAAAAGATCAGATCTGACAAAAGGATCAGCATTGAACAGTAAGGCCTGTAATGTGAATGTAATGAAACAGACACTACTCACTGGAGTTTTGGAGACTCTGACTTCCACCTCAGGAGTCAAGGAGAACAGAGCTTTGATTAGAGACGACTTGCCCACGTTGCTTCTGCCGATGAAACACACCTGGTGATACACACAAGTTGCTGTATTCTGTAATACTGTGCTGAACTGCAGCGTACTCTCTCACTGTGTTAATGATTGAACCTATTTATTGTAATTATCTGTACCATAAGATTTTATGTTGCAATATTTTCTTTGTGTCTGTAAACTTCCTCATCTCAATACATTCTTCAGTTAACATTTTAAACAGCACACCTGCTCTGTTACAAGCTGCTGCGGTCGTGCCACTGCAGTACCAGTGACCACCAAGTCCCACAGGACATGGCTCAGGCTCATGCACCTCTGACACAAGACGGATGGAGGCCGGTGCTGACAGTAAGCTACAAATACATCATCCTCTGAGAGGGGTGAAAGGCAGATTGGTAGCTAACTCGGCATGCCAAATAGAGCCGTTGTCCCATCAACACAACGCTCCATTCTGAGCCTTACACTGAACACTACTTTCTATGAGGTTATGAATATACTCATTTATTATCATGTTTCAACTCATGCTTAATTATGTATGAGGCTGCAGGAGAGTCAAAAGATATTACACTACATTTTTCCTCAGACTAAAATGTCCAATGTAGTGAAGGGCAATTTGTCAACATCCTCACTGATTCAAACATACAGCTTCTCTTTCTTTACTTTTACTCTCTGAATATGTTTTAAACTTTAGGTCACAATAAGCAGTAATACAAATTCTAAGCCTAACAAAACCATCTTGCTTGTGTGAACTGTGCCATCCCCAGGTCTTTCTTCCCAGAGCACTAGCACACCTGCTGACTTCATTTAAAAGAATTAGGGGGCTGTGTTATTTCATGCAAGGCTAAAGTCAGCCTGAATGCAACCTGAAGCAGTATTATTGTTAAGGCGAGTGATGCTGTTTGTTAAATGTATTCATTATTTCATTAAGTGTAAAAGTAAATGAGAAGTGATGACACATTCCTCAGCTTGTACATCTAAACATTATTAAGTAAAGGCAGTCTTTAGCAATCTGACCTGTAGCTCACATTACAAAAATCTGTGTACTTCCTAGCAGCTCGTCAGGAGTTTTTTTGTTCTTTGGACTGGGTATACAAAGGTTTCCAAATATCAAATGGCATAACAAATATTTCAGTTAGACAATTGAAAGGCTCATATAACTTGAGATGGTGTTGCCCCTGTTTTCTGAACAAATGTTTTTCTTCCAACAATGTTCTGCAGGACACACATAACTAAATTCATTCAGTGGTATAGTAGGACCCAGTATTTTATAACAGGATACTGACACCAACCTTCTTTAAAAAAGGTTTTAGTAACACTGAACATGAAAAGGTTGTTGACAGTCCTCTAACCTCAGGCTGCTCCAGTGCAGGTACATGGTCCATCCTCTCTGCAGAGATGTAGTAATCAATCTTATGAGAAGGTGAAGAGGAGAAGAGCTTTTCTGCTTTAACCATGTCCTCCACACTGGGATGAAAGAGTTGGAACTGTGTCCTGTCCACAGACCTGAATGATTTTTTTCCATATTATTAAAAACTCAAAACTATAAAAGAGCCAATGTTTTTCAAAAATCTTGTACCCTATTGGGGAACATGCTAAAGCAGTCTTATATTGTCCATATTACTTATCAACTGCAGTACCTGTCCAGGTAAGTCTCCAGCTCACTAAAAGGGTAAAGTAAGCTTTGGACTTTCTTTGGGGGAAGTGTTGTGGCTTTCTGGAGTGAAGCCAGTTTATGGGCATTCTGTTGGTGAACAGTGCAGACCCGGGCGGACTGAAGCCACAGTCGCAGCCGGAAACAAAACATCTCTCCCTGCAGATTTCAGACCTGCCTGCAGTGCAGAACCAGACAAGCAGTTTCATCATCTGTCTCATGTGTACATAAGAGCTGCTACATCTGGACATTAGGTCTAACCAGCTTTAATGTGAGTCACTACTCTGCTGGCAGCCTGGCTTAACTCTGAGCCTATTATTATCTGAATTGGATTATTTCAAATTCCAGTAACATCTAACAATCTCCTATTATTGTTTGCACTTCTGTCACTGACTGTACACAGTTTTAAGTCACAGCTTATTGGCTGTACCGTTTAGACTTATCCTAATTACGTCTATCCAGTTCTTATTCTATTCTATTTTTATTCTACTTTACTCTATTACAGATGGTGAATTGACAATAAAATCCCTGAACCTATACCTCCGAGCAAGATGTTTCTGCTAATAACACGAGGACACTGAAGAGCCAAGGATAGTAAACAGCTAATGTTACATTTCGTTTTATCAATAACACCAACATACCGCTTTTATTTATTTCGTTTAAAACAAAAATCACATTTATAAACACAATATTAGATAAGCCAGTGTTACTGTAATCCTGGTTGTCTCATACAAGCTAGCAAAACATTAGCATTACATGCACAAGACATTTGAAATGAACGAACATTTTAAAATACGACTCACGGAAATTCCGGTATGTTCACTGCTTAATGATGATGAGGATAATAATAATAATAATAATAATAATACTAATGCAATTGGCTTAGCTACATAGCTACCACAAGCTATTTTAACTGTACGCCATATTGAGTGCAGCATTTAAACAAGTTCGACTGCAACAACGTAACGTTGATAAACATTCCGCGTTAAAAACTCACTATCCTATATTACTGTAACTTTCTGTTACATACATATTGGCTTATTTTATTCAAGATGGTGGTGGTAGTGGTAGTAGTTGCAGTAGTAAGGTTTTTTTGTTTTAGCTACTAGTTACTTTTCAGAGCCAAATTAATACAAAATATACAGTATAATTACTCCAAAGCTAGCCAGCAAAATAAAATGCATATAAGCTAGTTACAACTAGCTCACCACTTACCAGCTGCAACATTAAATGTTAAGAACACAGTAAAGGCCCCAGTTGGGGCTGCTGATGTCGTGAATTTAGGAATATGAATGGGTGAATGACCAAATAGTATGAAAGCATATAAGACCATTTAATTATAACACAATAATATGATATAGGAATGTGAAATGTGCCATTCTGCATAATGAGTACTTTTGCTTTAAGTATATTTTGATGCTAATACCTTTGCACTTTTACTTAAGTAACATTTTGAATGCAGGAGGTTTACAAGTGACAGAGTATTTTTACATTGTTATATATTGCTACTTTTATGGTAAATGGACTGTATTTATATAGCGCATATTCCCACAGTGTGTTGTACTGGCCAAAGTGCTTTACAGGAGATGATGCACCATTCACCCATTCACACACCGATGACGACAGGCTGCCACACAACAGCGCTAGTCAAGTCACCAGGAGCAATTCAGGGCTCAGTGTCTTGCTCAGGGACACTTAGCTTCTCACACCACTGGTTTTCAGGCAGTCACTGACTGCAAAAGATTTTCCACAGACTATGGAATATGATGATTTATTTTGACTTCATGTGGATCTGTCCAGTTACGCTGGAACTCAGTAAACCTTACACACCGTGTAAAAAGGACTCTATCTCCCACTCAGTTCTGACTATATTTGTGAGATTTGGCACTTTAATGCAGTATGCATTGTTTTATTTCAAACTGAATGTACTGAAGCCCAGAGCCTGAAGTATAAAAAAGAGGTAACTGTCCAGATACACTGTCTGGACCAGAAGTGTTTCCTTGTGATTAAAGTAAAGACCAATGAAATGTGACTCTGAAGAGGCTAAAACAAGGGCAATGCGATTACACCTCTATCCCTCAGATATTCTCATAGTGCATAGGCCCTTGAGGAAAAAAAATTATGAGCACAAATCCGCTTTTTGATGTAGCTACATTTTTCACATTGACACATGGCTGGCGAAACATACAGAAACATTCCTGTGTTCCTGCTCTTTGATGGAAAACATCTATCTATAGGGAAGATTATGGTTCCAGATGTCACATACATCCTCCATCACATTCTTGGTGGGGATTATTGAGGATTATAATGCTGTATATAGCTATGTTTATGTTTATGTAGAGCACGCCAACAAAATGTCTTCATAAATTTGGATATAGGAGGCAGCAATGATAAGAGCAACTGCTGGCTTCTCTCTCTGTCTGCCAGACTCCCACTAGGAAATGAAATTTCATCAATAGTCATGCTCAAGTGGCGGTCGGGTTTCACGGGTTCATGAACACAGAGTGGTTAGCCTCCCACTCACAGTTTTCCCTGAACAACATTCAGCACATTACTCCCTATTAGGGAAGAGCAATAATCTCTAATCCATCTTTGATTAATAGTTTGAAAAGCAGTATTTTTTATGTTGAATGTTTGGCACGCTGGAGATCATTTTAATCTAAGCACTTCAAAATGAATCACTGTTATCAGCACAGCTCTCCCAGTGTAGTAGGTACAATTAGACCCATTTTAACTCCACGTGGTGGCAGTGCAGGCCACTGAAAGCATCACTCAGGCTCATCCATTAAATATCTGCCTCCATCACCTTGTGCCAATCTTCCCTTTGTTCCTTCTGGCTTTATGATCTGATCTGATCTCATATTATGTTCAGTGAACAAATGAATTCACACATATCCAATTACAGCTCTCATATTCTTTCAGTCCTTTTGCAGTCGGCTCTTTTATTCTTATGCATGCACCTTTTTCATTCATCAACTCATTTAAGAGAATATAGGTTTCATATGACTTGAGTGCTTTATTAAACTAGAAACCTGAATATGCAATTAGTATTTCTCTTATGACATCTAGTGCATCATTAAATCAAAGTTACACAGGTGTTCTGCTGTTAATTAAGATAAAATAAATTAATTATTAACATTTTTTTGTTTCACAAGGAGAAGAGACCAGAAAGAATTAAAACCATGCACAGCTAGTGAGGTGATTATGGTTCTTCTGATTGCTTAGGCACTATCTTTGTAACTACAGGCTATGTTTGCATCATAGGGCACCGTCCATGGACAGCGATGATGGTGCGGTGTCCTATGATGCTCCTTCCCCTGTGCCTTGTTTTTTCAAGGTTAAAGCCAGTGTTAGGTATTTTTAGTCAGATAGATATTGGATAGATACTTTATGTATTAGAAATGTTTAGTGGAGATAGGATGTCTAGTTAGACTGTTAAATGCTTAGTCATGCTTATGAGTTTCTACAGGGTACATCTGGTCAAGGATAACTAGAGAGAAGAGTTGATGACTGTCAGCAGACAGGATGTTTAATATTATTATTATGACGTGTATAACTGTAGCCTTAGCCATAATATGTTCTTATGTTTAAGTCACGACATGTTCTAGAAGTCTGTGAGAATGTTTTTAGCTACACACCACTTAACCAACAGACACACACACACATTGATTTGCTTCATGTTTTGACTACTGCTATGACCAGCTGCAAAGCTGGCACCAGAGACGTCGCGGTTGACGTTTCTGTGTAGTATGGGGCTAGCCCAACCGAGGGGATATAATGTATAGGCCTGGTGGGTTCAGGGTCTTTCATCTTACATCAGCCTGCGAGCAGTTTGGAGGTGGAAGATACCTGAGCGTGTAATGTTAATTTTACCTGTGATCCTTGGAATAAATCAGCACTGTTTTGAAGTTACTGGACTGCCTCGTCTCTCAGAGTCAGTATGGTAAAAAGTATCGGGTACAACAACACAAAGAACCATATCTGTGATATTCTGCTGTATTGAGAATATCTTTAAGTATTTATCATGTATCCAAACTATACAATTATTGGTGTTGCTATACTCTCCCTGAGGTGATATATAAGAAAGTCACTTTCGGCTTTTCCCGTTTAGGGGTCGCCACAGCGAATCGTCACACTGACGACTCGCATGTTGACATTTGGCACGTGTTTTACGCCGGAGGTGATATATACAAAAATAAATCACTCCTATCAGTCAAATTGAAGCCTAATTACATATTTTCCTAGAATCAGAAACCACATTATTATCATTATTATATATAGAGAGAGAATCTTCAACAAAAAAGTCTTGCAAGCTTTATTATGAGATAAATAAAATAAATAGCACTGACCATAATTGACAAAAAATAATTGTGGGCTAATTGGTTTACATCTCAAGACCGTTTTGTGCTCCCAAGGGTGAGTGCCCATGACAGTGTGAAGTGAATCTTGTCCCCATAATATCCTAAATACACAGAGTGCTACAACACTGGTCATATCCGTAAACAAAGGCGTCCCACGTAAGGGAGCGAGGAGCGTACTATAACAACCAGAGGTTATATAGTAAAAATAATCCCTTTAAATTTTATTGAACGAAATAAATCGATTTTGATGCATGTTTGTCGTTGAACAGCATAGATATCACATTTTTGTAAAAAAAAGAAAAAACAAAAACAAAAAAAACCAATACAAAAACAAAAAACATTTGCTTTGTCGTTAAACACCCCTATGTGTGAAATAGTTTAGTCCGCGTGGCCTCTAAAGCAGCTGGAGGAAATACGAACCTTTAAACAGAAGCGAACAGTTCAGAGAAACAGTGAAGCGGAGCGATTTCTGGTGTTAGTCTCCCTTTTCCGGAGACTTGAAGGAGGTAAACAGTAGACTTCCTTCATCACATTTTGCTGTATTTACACTTGGGAGTCGTTATGTCGTGCTCAGTTGAAAACTTTTATGTCCATCTCAAGCTTTGTTGTGGAGCAGAAACAGGTTCAGTCGTCGATGGTTCCAACTAGTTAACAGCTAACTATCGTAGCTTGTCAACGCTAATGTCAAAGTATGGCTTCTGCGTGAAATTCGCCATATTCGACATTTATATTGGGCTGTTCTAGCCAGAGCGTTTAGTTGCGTAACAAAGACGCTGCCATACTGTAAACAACACTGGTGAATTTGACAGTTGCAATATTTTCAGAGCGTATGCATTTAGTCTTACTGCACCTTTTAAATTACAGTTTTATATCTTTATGTTTGAAGCCTGAAATGTGGCAAAAGGTCGCAAAGTTCAAGGGGGCCGAATACTTTCGCAAGGCACTGTAGCATGGTAAAAAGTACCGGGTACAACACCAGCTTCATCAATGTACAGAAACACGTGGCTCCATCGCTGTCTGAAACAGGTGAGACAAACCAATACAGTTTTGCATGACAGTACAGTATGTATAACACGAAGCAGTCAATATTGTATTGCACAGTACACTGGAGTACAGAACCAATGAAGGGATAGCTCATCTTACTTGAACATATTCATAGCAGAGGTGTTTCACTCTGTCAGAGTTGTGCTCTAATGGGACCTCACACAGCTGCTTCATATATAGATGACACCTTTTCAGGAGACGGTCCAGTGCAGATGAACTGATGTTGCTGAATATTATATTGTCATTAGTGATGCGCTGTTACAGTTGTCAGAACTATGCTGTTGTCTGCTCTGACCATACCGTATCTATGCTGCTCTGGTGTGAACAGCTGTCTTCTTCCTCCAGCATGGGGTTGTCTAGTAGTTCTGCAAAAACATGATGTAAATGGTTTTTCAGTATGAAATGAAATGTTACTGTAAGTTACAGTAACTATACTATGGTACTATATCACAGTCATAATGCAGTATACACAGTGCAGTTTTGTGAGTTCAGTATCAGGATGTGGAGGATATGTGTACTTTCCTATTCTGATTTCAAATGTCCAGATAATACCTGCTACAGTGTAGTGGGTCAGATTAGGCTGGACTCTGGCCAGTCTTTCTAAAAGACAACCCACGGTCTGTCAAAGTTGCTGAATCTCATCTGTAATGGTAGCTCTTACATGTCCTCATCTTCTTCCTCTCTCATTTCCATTGGTGTCCAAATTAAGACTTCTAACATGGGGCATATTTTACATGATTGTGCTCAAGCTTTTGTGTTCACCTGTGGGGACTGGGTTTGGGTTATTGGTAAATGGGTGTGGCATCTGAATGGCATTTAAAACCTCAAAACTACAGGGGTTTTAAGAGATACTTGGTTGGGAAACAAGACAGTGAGAGATATATACAGTATATATAGCAACAGAAGGGATGGGTAAATGGCAGAAGGAGCGGGGGGTTGCTCTCATCACCCTATCTTTCACTGTGAGTCAGAAGATCAAATGCCAGACCAATCAATCGTCCACCAAGCAGACATCTATAGTGTGAGCCAGGATGGCATTTATCTCCCCAGCGTGCATATCAATAAAATAAAAAAATAGATATATCTCATACTAAATTGTTTGTCCCCAGCCTCCCTACCCACACCATCAAGTCAGCCTCTCGCCATCATCATCATCATTTGTTCGTTTGCTCTTCATTCGCTGTCTCTGCCTTCGGTCTGTCTCTCTCTCTCCACTCCCTTGTTTTTGTTTTGCCTCTTTGTTGCAGTTCTTTCATTGTGCTCGACCGATGTCCAAAAGAAAGGGTTTAGAGGCTTTGTGGTCTGTTTTGACAATGTAGTGCACAGAAAAAGTCCAGCTGCAATGCTGACCAGCCACCCACAAACACCCACACATACACACTGATGATGCTTTAATCTGACAGTGAATTATCACAGAGTTCGACCTAAGTGACCTTTCCAGACCCATTAAACCATTCATTTGCATGTTAACCACTAACCCAGCCCCCTTCTACCTCCCACTAAGATGTGACAGAGCCACAATAGGCTGTGTGCTGCCAGAATACCAAAGCCCCCTCATTATTGCTTTTGTTTGGCCAGGAGGATGAAGTACAGAGGAGTTCATTAAGTCAGGAGGTCAAACCGTCTCAATCCTCAAACAAACATACACTCAGTGCAAAGGCAAAAAAAACAACTAAAGATTTAACACAGGCTCTATTTGTTGTACCTATCTGGCAGGTCTGAAAGCTGTCAGGCTTAAAACCTGTGGCAAACAGCCACCATCTATCAGTGCTTAGAATGTGAAGCGCTTGTGGAAACAAGTGCTGTATCATTTAATCGTGTTCAATCCTGCTCCCTCCAGTGTTTTCACTCTCTTTCCTCTCTTTGTCTCTGATAAGTAAACAGAACAATCAGAGGAGTGGCTGCACTTGCTCTTGTAGAAATGGGAAAAAGACCCTGCTCAAAATGAGGTGATTCACTCTGCTGTTGCTCGAATGTCAATAATATTCACACGCCTCACAAAACGTGAGTGGAGACTGAAAAGCTGAGCTAAGTTTCCCACACTGACTCTGCAACATTTACTAAGACTGTAACAAAGTATAAATCTTGAGCTACTGTGATAAGAACTGCACAGTGATCTATCAGGCAGGCGGTTGTCTCTTTTCTCATCAGCATGTCCCTCTCTCCAAGCTTCTCCAATGAATACAGCATAAATATTCTGGCATGTGGTGTTTGGAGCATATTAGAGCACAAATATTCAAGATATTGATTTTTCTGTAGCAGCCAAGACCCATGGCTCTGCTGGTATTGATACATCGAGGAGAGGACGGTGAATGAGGAGGAGTGACCTTGAGCCAGGAAGCAATCTTGACAATTACTATAAAGCCCCAGGAAGGAAATGCAAAGAAACACAAGACTGAAGATGTGAGGGGTGACACTGTGGGGTTTACAGAAACATCACATGATGAGTGGAATTTGGAGTATTCGACATTTAAAGCTACATTTATTCCATTTTCAGAGGACACTTGAATTTCTACTCAGCCTGGAGTTCTGCAGTGATGCATGCAAATGTTTCTACACATCTATGCAGAGGATCCTAAATCTCAGGGTGTTGTGCAGTCTGGGACACACACACACACAAAAACCATGCCTTAGACATGTTTGAAACACAAATGGAAAAGTACATTAATGTTATATACACTAAAAGAAGCAGTCATGCAAACGTCTCTGTGAAACCTGTGCATGTTTGCTTACATGATCCAGCTTTCTATGGAAACGTTATTTCAATTTTTGAAGTTTATATGTACATTAAAAAGAGTCACTGGTTGTACATCATCATTCTTCATGTCCATATTACACTGCAGTTCATTCATAGTTTGACAACACTACAGGGCCGCATGCAGAACTCAGTCCCCTTATTCATTTATTTAGGAGACCAAAACCTTTTTAAGAGGCTAGAAATGGGTGGCAGTGAAATTCAGATGACAAACATCTATAACAGATCCACTCGCAAAACTTCAAATTTTCACCTCGCCTTGAACATTTTTGATCTGGGTACCATCATGACGGTTAGCGGGGTCATGATTTGTTATTCTACCTTTACGAATTCTCTGCAGCAGCTCCACAGCTGGTGTGGTTTGCTGACTGTTCTCGTCCATGGTCTTACATGCAGAAAGGAATCTAGTCCATCTGGTGAAATTCTGGATATACTAGAATTTGTGTTTTCTCACACGTAGCTGAAATGCTTACCCCTGAACATCCATTGATGCACATACCACAAAAAATATTCATCTGGACAATTTCAAGTTCCTTTCAGTAGTGACTGTGTGAACATTACTGGGGTATGTGTGCAGGCACAAAATGCTTCACAGGCATATGTGTGAACGTTTCATATACATGTACAGAATACTGAATGTGCATGTCACAGTTATGTGCAAGTACTTCGTTTGCACACAACTGCTGATTACATTTCCTATTGGGCCTCTCATATATATTGTCTCACTGATATATAAAGCATCATGTTTACATTGCAATGCCATGTTCTTTTTATCTTAAATGCCCATATTTTGTCCAGGAAGGTATCATTCATAGCTTTGCACAAACAAATTCCTGTGTTGGAAAGGTGTGAGGTGAAGAGGGGTGTACGCACGGTTCATGAGTATTATGTTAAAACAGACTAGAAAAAATGCAAACCTAGTCTTATAACCTAGTCTCATCTAGAAAGTCTTTCTTTAATAACTGTTGTGTTACAGTTTAGATTCCTGGTGCTTTTTAGCCAGTCTGCTTATTTCAGAGAGTTTGTTACAGGACAGTGGGAAATGAGTCTATTTGTTGACATGCTCCAACAATAAATAACACCTGAAACAACATGGCTAAACTTGATCTTTCTCTTACAGGATCATGTGGAAATGCCAATTAAGAACCACAGGACAACATCACCTCAGAAGCTACAACGTAGCCTCTCTGCTGTAAAAAAAACAAACCAAAGTACACTGAAGAATATCACTGCCCCAGAGCCAGTAAGCCTGAATCCATAAAACCACAAACTTGTTTATTCATTTGATGCACTCTTCCATGTGGGAATCAAACAAGAACACACAGTGGTCCTCCTACACACTGACTCTCAGCTGGTTATCAGCACAACAGTGTATTGTGCAACTCTGAGAGGTAACCTTAAGATTTATTAGGTCAAGTTTCAGGATTTAGACTGCTCCCCACCTCAACAACTCCATTACCGCTGCCAGCACCTCACTTTCTCTGTTCTCAATCACTTCTTCTTTGTGCTCTGCCTGTAACACACATACTGTACATATACACACACACACACACACAAACACAAACTCATAATCCTCCACCCAGTTCTTTGTGTCTTCGTCTTTCTCTCTTTCATTCCACAGAGATGATTTATTTTGTTTCTCCCCTCTCCTCCTATAGTTCACAGCCGCCCTTGGGGTCAAGCTGAGCTCCATCACTCTGCCTGGATTCTTAATCCCTACACTGGAGACGCCCGTGCCAATACAGGAGAATAACAGATTAAAAACACAGCCGGAGTCCTGAGTATCTCCCTGTTCTCTTCCTCTGTCTCTGCCTCTCTCTCTCTCCTCACAACAGATAAGTGAGGAAATAAACTTGGGGAAGCTAAGCTGGAGCTGAGAGGCAAGTCATCGACCCAGGGAAGACAGAGAAGCTTCCAGCACAGTGGTTAATAAAGGTGGTGCAGCAAAGCAAGGCCCTCTGCAGAGGTTCTCTGAGTTATAACACTGGAGCCTTGGGAGGTGACATGCTGCAGGCAGGAGGGTTTCCACTTCACTGCAATCGTCTAAGGAAGATACATGATTGACCCCCAGATAAAAATATAAGTAGCAGAACATAAAAATAATGAAACCCCAGGCTCCATTTTCACATAACCAAAAATAATGGCTGTTTCACCTACAGGAGATCATTGTCAACTTTGGGTCCAAAGTGAAGTGAGACAAGGATGGGACATTATGGTCACTGGAGACAGAAAATACAGGAGATCTGGTTATTAAAGACTCTAAAAATAAGACCAGTGAAGAGAGAATATGGCAGGAAACTCTGTAGTCCCAGGAGGACAGATTATCACAGAGAATCCTGCAGCAGCATGCCTAAGCACTGATCCAAGACCAGCTTGACCATGAACTCATGCTGGTATTTGCATGGCTTCACAACTCAACCAGTGACCTTAAACCAGGATCTTTAAGCGATTGTGTTCCTTTAACTGGGATATGAGATTCCTGGCCCTGTTGTGTGAGAGACGGGCAGGAGCAGGGAAGAGAAGAGGAGGGGTGGGACAGCTACAAGAGAGATAATGGCTGTGTCAGTTTCACACTGCTCTGCCCATCAAGACTGAGCCAGGAGGAAGCTGAGACAGAAGGGGAACGCAAGTGCATATGCAGATGTGTGTGTTTGTGTCCTTGTTTTTCTAAACTTGTGAGGACTCATAACCAGACTCGCTGACCTTGTGGGGACTGGATGCTGATCCCCACAAAGGAAAGCATAGGTTTTTAGGGCGATGACTTGGTTTAAGGTCAGAGTAAGGTTAGGGTTAGGCAAAGTTAAGGCTAGGTTAGGGACAAGTCTAAAGGAACAGGGTTAGGCAAGCAAAGTTAGGGCTAGGTTAGGGACAAGTCTAAAGGAAATTAATGCAAGTCGTCTTAAAGATCTACTGAGTGACAAAAACAAGGATGTGTGTGTGCTAAAGAATGGTTTTGTGCAAATATAACAGTTTGTATAGTGTTTGCTAAATTTATGTTTGCATTTGGTGTAGCTCAAGTGAATTGGCAGTGTTGTATGTAAGTGTACTGATCTCGACCATTACAGCTGAGGTGCACATTTCCTTTTCTCACATGAAAGTATAAAAGAAAAATGCCTTTATCTTCTTTTAGATGACAAAGTAATAGTACCAAAACTTCCATGTACAAAAAATTCTCATTTTATGTAAATTGTGAGAAAGAAACAATAGAGACACATCCTTATGATCATTGTGTAATGGTTAAAATAAAAATACACTCAAACCAAAAACCAAAAACAAACAAAGGCAGTTAACAGAAACGACCACAAATACATAGCACTGAGTTTTACAAAGCAGCTCTTCTGCTGTTCACAGAACGTAGTGGGTCACCCTCTCTTGAAAAGCCACTAACCCATAAAACAGAGGTTGGTCTGGGTTTCACTGGATGTTCCAGATAATGTTTCCACCCCTGACAAGAACACCTGTCCTCTTGTCTGAGATAAACCAAAGCACTTCTCTGTAATTTTCAGTTTAAAAATAGTAAGTAATGCTTTTGTCTAATTGTTCACTTCTTCACAACTCTGCATCTCTTTGAGAGGACAGCGGGGCACAGACCAGAGTGGGGGGAAGAAGGGTGTACTGTCCTCCCAGTCACAATCAACCTTCCGCCTCCTTTTTCTCCGTCTCGCTCCCTCTCTTCCCTCTGGCCCTTACAGAAGTCTCTGACAACAGGACATCCCTCTCCCATGGCTTCACTGCAGCCAATGCACACGCTGTTGGCACATTGTTGACTCTGACAGCACAGCCTGCACTCATAATGTGTTTATTGGACATGCTCGCATGTGACCCCCACTGAGTCCCCGAGGCCCCTAAGCTCTGTCTGTGTGGTGTCGATGGCAGGTGGGGGCCCCGGCTGGAGAGTGAGGTCATCTATGTGCGGACAATGAGGGGGCAGTATGGCGGTACAGAGAAAACATGCAGGCCAAGCAGAGTGGCTAAAAGACGTGGTCTGGCTGGAGACGGAGAGGGAGCAGGGGTCTGCTGCAGCAAAAAGGATCAGGATGAGAGGTGTTTAAAGAGGGGGAGGTGACAAGAGGTAAACAGACAAAAAGAATAAAGCCATATTCATGTTCCAGTGGGAGGTGAGTAATAAAATACTTGCCATACCCAACAACAAAATTCATCGTTCCAGGTGGCATTTGAGCCATAGAGGAGGTGGCGCTATAAGGGACATCGATACTCAATGAGATAATTACATAGTGGCCTACTAAACATTAACACTATTAAATGTTCAAATCTCAAATTGTTCTCAAGTGTAGCTTTTGGCTAAGAACAACAAGGGAGTCTGTGAGTTTATAATTCAAGAGATAAAGGCGGAACAAAACCCCACGACCACCAACCCACAGAGAGACTGTCTCTACGAACGCTCTCATGTAGCCTGCTATCTTTGCCTGCCTGGACATGGGTGTTTGTCTGTGCCACTCAGAGCGTGAAATTTGTCACCTGCAAGACGACGACATGCTGCCCACTGTCTTGTTAGAGCCGTGATCGATTGAGCAGATCTGGCAGTCCCGAGCCCCCTGCTTGGTTCATTTGCTGCACATTTATAGTTCATAATCCATCTGCTCCCAACTTTTCACATTCCATGCCATTTTTCATCCTCCTTTTGTAGCAGGGGGTCACTTTCCTATATAGCTATGAAAGGTTGATTAGTGTCTGTTGTCTATCATTGGCCTAGATGGTGGGAAGACTCACATGTGTTTTTGATTAGAATCTGAGTCTGTGTGGAGATCTGTTCATCATCAATCACAGTGGCTGTCTTAATGGAAATTACTGCACTAAGTATATCCTTTAAGCCATCTCTGAACCTGTCCGAGGGTAGATGGGTGCTATATAATTTATCTGACAAGTGCTGATGGGAAATAAGGTCTGTTTATGCAACTTTTTCCTCTTATTTGTATTTCACTGTGCAGTTATCCTTCTTGCATATGAGCACCAGGTGGCAGTAGAGGGCCATGCATGATCGAGCTGCGGCTGAGTCATTCAGAGTTTACCATCTGTTGCTCTGCAAGAGTTCCCAAGAGATGCCAGACACTGGAGGTAGACCCAACGCTTGTTACTGAAGCTTATCTTACTCTTTTAATTATTATTATTATTATTTACCATCACATGTCTCCGCTCTGTTTGTCCTGGTGACTTTTAAATTACACTTTGAATTACAGAGCTGGAGGCAGGCCGGGGTTCTCATAGGTTTCCAACCGTTGGATAAGAGGGAAATGGAATGAAATGAAGTCTACTTGAGCAAGCTCTTCATCATATGTAATCAGTTTTAATGATAGCTTATTTGTTTTAAAGCGAAAACACCAACTCAATAAATTAATAGCTGCTCTCAAGCAAGGGCAAAACCTACTTGCCTGGCATCAAGTTTTGAGAGACTGTAGTTGCAAAAGCAGTTTGGTTTTTCACCCGACAAACAGGCAGCACTTAAAAAGGTGCATGCATAGCTGTATAGTAGCATAAACTACAGGACACAACATGTCTAATGTATTTCAAATGCAGTAGTCACAAGAATGTTTTGACCTCAATTTGTGGTTATCTGCCAAAAATGGCTGTAAAGATCTGGGATTAATGTTGACCTATTTTAGGAAGAGGGATTTTTTTTCCCATTCATCAGAGCAGCTACGTCTGCCGTACGTAACCTATGAGTGACTGGTAGTACTCTACTGTATTTCCTATGCTGCCTTGCCTATCGCTGGCTCATTTTTACTACATTATGTCCATTTTGTTATCTTAAAAAACTATGAATATTGTATTAACTACTGTTAAGTCATAAAAGTAGTCAAAAGGTAGTAGAAAAAAGTTGGGGTAAAAAAACAGGATGACTTATTTAGTGAAATTTAAGAAGCTTTGTCCTTATTGTTCTGCTTGTCATGTCACATGTTAATGGAAAGCCTCTAGCTAATCTGTAGGCTACACTTCAGTGATACAAGCAGATACTCTGATGACGATCAGACAAAGGTGATTCAAAAATAACTGTGCAATAGTGAGAGTTCTTTTCACTCTCTGGCAAGAGCACATCCGCAATCCTCACAGTGGGTGTTGTAATCTATATGGATGACTGACCTCTGAATGTGTGTGTGTGTGTGTGACAGCATCAGAGGAAGAGATTCATCAGAGCAAAGTGAGGGAGGTGCATAATAAGAAAGAAGGAGCTGACCCACAGTGTGATCTCTCTTGCCATGCCGCTGACTGCAGACTCTGGGGCTGCTCAGACCCTGGTGGCTCATTCACCTTCTTTGTCCTCATCGCTCCAGAGGACAGTGGTGCTCTGCAAGGTGATGAGGATCCTTTTGGCCACGTGCTCGGCCAGTTATATCGAAATAAATCTGTCCTGTAGCTGTAAGCATTATCTCCTGAGCCCTATGCTTGTGTACAGAGCTGCAGCTCATTTGGGGATATATAGGAAAGTGAAAAAATTAGGCTGATTAACATGTTTTATTAACATACAAATGGGAGAAGTTACATGCTGAAATATCTCTTGGTGAACAACAACCATGACTGTGCCAATCGTGGCCACAACGTCAGTGTTTTCCATTATTTAAGGTCGGCCACCACATACTGATTTAAAATAGGTTAAATCTTATTCACTGTAGTGCATGTATTCACTCAGTCCCTCCGTGCCCAGCTCTATTTCTCTCTCTCACACACACAGACACGTGACGACAGATCGCCTGTGAACAGCTCCTCCTCTCCGTGTTTGTTTTTAATACAATGCTGTCAACCGTGGAGATCCAACTCCAGGGGGTATCGTAACTGTTAGTACTTGGGGAAAGATATTTGTGAGGTTACAACACCAAAATCTGAATACACGAAACATTATTTCAGTAACTGCTCCTGAAAATATCCTCGAATGTGTAGAAAGTAGTTGATCTTATCTGAAGGCTCACTTAGATTTTTACATTTTAGTCAAGTGCTGTTTGCTCAGTTGTCATGGAAACAGCTCATTTACCCTGATAGAATCTAAAGAACTCCATGTGATACAGTACATCTGCATTGTTTACTGCCTGTTTATACTGTTGAGTTTGCATTGTTTGCACAGTTTATTGCTTGTTAATACAATTTATTTTGTTATACTACACAGCCTTACGCTGGTTTACTGTTTACTTGCCCCTTGCATGAGGATATGTACATGCACACCTGAGTGAAATTCATCGTGTGTCCGACCCATCTGGCCAATAAAGCAGATTCTGATTGAGGAGGCCAAATATGTCAGTGTGTGGCTTGAAAGAACCAGAACAATACGGCTTGAAAGAACCAGAACAATACTTTAAAGTTTAATACCAGGATACAGAAGTGGAGACCAATGAAACAGAGCAGATGAGTAGGAGTCTTGAGTCACTAGCAGAGAGCGCTCCAGCCTAGCCCAGGTAACAACCAGGCCCGGCTCAGCTTAGCTTCAGAGACCAGATCAGATCAGGGGCAGCCAGAGCAGTGTGGCTGTAGGACACAGGGGAGAAGCGGGACCCTGGCAAATGACAACAATGGAGTGGCAGGTAAGGTGTGGTCAATGTCAGCCGATAAGACAGCGACCTCAGAGGGGACTCAGCGGCTCGGGGTAACGATGGAGTGGAATAGAAGAGGAAAGCAGAGGGAGAAACAGTGAAAGAAAGAAGTCTGAGCAATACGACCGAGTGGAAAATTCAGACAGGCCGTGTACTGCCACTCAGAACAATAAAAAAAAAAATCACTTATGTATCTCTGGAGAGAAAAGCTGCCAGACAAAAAATGCTTCAGTGTGCACATAAGCAAAAATATCACTGAGCTCAGAAAAGCAACAGAGCAAATTACTGCTGACAAAAAATGCTGGCAAGGACAAAAAAAAAATGAGCAACAGAAGCAAAAAACCCCAAAACAACCTGAACACCAATAGGTAAGCTTCCAAAATCAAAGGACCAACACAGGGTAAAGACAGAAACCAGCTCAAACACACTCTGTGGCAGCATCCATCACCACTGGCCAAAGTGTAGGTCTGACAACTACACCATAACCAAAGAGGTGATGTAAGGCTGTATATGTAGGGTGGAGATAATCAATAACAGGTGAGTGGAATTGTCCAGGTGATCCGAATCAGCCACTGATTGCCAGTAGTAAAGGCAGTGAAAACCAGGAAGCTCCTTTCAAAATAAGAGGCTCTAGCAGGAAGCCAGCAGCAGGACATGGCAAAAGAAGATATTTTTTCTTTTTCTTTCTTTTTCTGGCCTTCCACTAGCATGGTTGATGAATTGGACTTTGTTCCAGTCGTGCCCAGTTTATCAGGACACTTCAAACAAAATATAACATTATGTACAGTATGGAAACCATGGCAACACTACTGTGCCTCATGCTACATCATGAGTTATACTTTTTATGCCTTTGAACGAGGCATCAGTGAGCACGTCTGGCTTTGCTTTAAGGTAGAAAGAGCAACATTCTGATGGTGGAGAAATGGGTTGGGAAAATGTAATGACAGCTATTTGTATAAGAAAGAAATATATACATCAGAGTTTGGCTGGTACTCTAAGTAGCTTTTCCTTACTGATGATAAATGCTTTGAGGTTGCAGATTTCCTTTAATGGCCAACAGTGGGTGATTCTTTTTGTACTCAGCAGCTCTAACAGGCTAATGTGTATAACTACCTAAATTTAAACCCAATGCATCTAGAAGGAAGAACGCCACATCTGAATCAAATTTGATTCCTTTGGTGCTTTTAACACTCACCGTCTCAAAAAGTCAAACTGGAGTTAACCCTGTCTTTGGCTCTTTCTTTGTCTATCTCTGTGTAAAAGAATGAGATCTCTTTGATCTGGCAGCCACCGGTTCACACTTCTAGCTGATGAGAGCTCCCCAGTGGCTGGCTGTTTGAAATGTATTCCCGGTTCTAAAATCTTCTTATAACTTTGGCTAGGCGGCAGGCGGGGCTAATTTACACACCGTACTTTGACAACACAGGAAGGAGAAGCTGGAATAACAACAAAAGGGTGTCACGGAGGGGGTTGGATAGAATAGAGACACCATGTCCTGTCCTATTTCAACTTTAACTTTAACTCACTCTTATCAGACAATGAGTAAAATCTTAGTTAATGCACCTTTAAATTCAAGAGTTGAAGAACAAGACCAGACATTATGACTCGGCCTTGGATAAATACATCTTAAAGCCATCAGAGCTTCAGGCACAGTAGGCAGAAATGCTGAAAAGTGCTTGTTTAGGGGCCTCGTCTCTAGTCACAGTCACAGTAGGCAGACACAGTCCAGGCGCACCCTCAAAGCTAGTTTATTTGTTCTGTGCTCATAAATAGACCAGTTTCATCTTCAGCCGTGACAGGGTGTAATTCCCTATTATTACATTATGCCACATTTTTGCCCTCTGACTAATCCTTAATAGGTTTAGCAGACTGACAAGTGTGGAGCCAAAAAAAGTGCAGAAGAAAAAGACAGATATAGAAGGAGCCAAAGGTGGCTGGAGAAAGTGACAGAGACAGATGTGTAGAGAGCGAGAGAGAGAGAGGCTGGAGTAGGAGAAATGAAAGAGTGATTGGTTAAATGAAAGGGACTGAGCAGCAGTCTGCTCCAAGCTCTGCGGTTGTGGGTGCCTGTCCAGGCTTAACAGCCTGTGGATGAAAATGGGCCACAGTCACCAAGTTGTGCTGCTAGCTTTGGCCAGTTCACTCTGCCGCTTTTGGCTCAGTGCTACCCTTCACCTCTGTAAAAGGAGAGTGCTGGCTAACATCATCGTGGCCGGACTCCTTATCCCTGAGAACAACCTCTGGCTTTAGGGACCACTTACTCATTCGCATTTGGCAACGTGCAGCTCACAAAAAGCCTCCAAGACCTCCACCTCTCGCAATCCCAACAAGCTGGGGTGGAAAAACACAACACTTTCTCAAAGACAACAAACAGAAGTGGAAAGTAAGTAAGTATGTTTACTCATGTACTCTACTAAAGTACAATCTGGAGGTATTTGTACTTGAGTATTTTCATTTTCTGCTCTTTCATACTGTACTTTGACTTCACTACATTACAAAGAAAGATATTATACTTTGTACTCACTACATTTATTTGATGACTTTATGTACTAGTTCCTTTTCAGAACCATATTAATAAAACAAAGTACAGTACAAACAGACTTATTGATCCTCAGTGTAAAATTCACAAGTTACCCAGCAGCACATCTTATTAGTATATAAGAAAAAAATAGCTCTACCTTTAGCTGCTGCAACATCAAATGTGATGGACACAACGCATCAATAATTACAATCCAATACTAAGATGCACATTAATAATCTAGCCACAGGGGTTGCAAGCCTGGGACTTCTGTGCCGGTCCCAAGCCCAGATAAATAGAGAGGGTTGCGTCAGGAAGGACATCCATGCCAAATTTAAACATGCAAATCATCAGTGTGAATTCCATACAGGATCGGTCGAGGCCCGAGTTCATTCACAAATTCACATTAATGTGAACTGTGTCATTCTGCATTAGTACTTTTACTTTTGGTACTTCAAGTATATTTTTATGCAAGTACTTTTGTACTTAAATAACATTTTGAAAACGAGACTTTTACTTGTAACAGAGTATTTTTACACTGTGGCGTTGCTACTTTTACTATAGCAAACCATTTGTTACACCACTGACATCAGGTTTCCAAAGCTGTTTGTCTTTTCGTCTTTCTCCTCCTCGGTTCACCGTCACTGAAGAGCTGCAGCCTGAGGGTGATTATGCCATTAGTGTGGAAACTATGGTCACGACAGATAAAACTGAATGAGAACGGTAATTAAAAGTAAAGGTTTATTACAAGGACGTACACAGATGTACGGGACAGTTTTTGTAAATGTGGGCTCATGGTACAAGAGGTCTGCCGCTCATTTGACCATTTCACTGGTGTTCTGGTGATGCAGTGTCCTTGGCAAAAAACAAATATCATTGAGCTAAAAACAATTATCTAAAGCAAACCAAAAACTGTGGAGATTCCAGAAGTCGAATACACATTTGTGATGTTTTGTATAGAGCTGTTACGTTAGCACTCGAGTCCAGAAACATACTGTACAATAACTTTTCATAATTAAACTGCATCTTTAATGTAATTCTAAATTCACTCAACTTAATAATCCCCTGCATAGTTTACAATTTCTATATAATTGCTTTGGAGGCATGGATATATTTGTCTAATCAAAATGTAATAATAATAATACTATCATTTTCAAAACAAAAATCCTTAAATTTTAGACCCTTAAAAAATCATTTGACTTAAAAATAAGAGGCTTTGCAAACAAACATCTAAATAAATAAATATTGTTTCTGTAAAGAATGTCTTTAATACTGGGCAAAACCATAAATTATGACTAAAAGAATTTTCTTAACAAATGCTTTGTTGTCATGTGATAAATTATATTTAGTCAGCTGACGTGAATGTCTTTCACTTTTTAAAAAATGTTTAAAAAATCCTAATCATGTTAGCCCAGTGAAATAATGGCTTCATTTAGCTCATCACATTTTAGTGATTTCAGCGTCATATCAGCTGCTGTCGGTCATTTGCACTACTGTCCATGTGCATCTCATAACCATGATGCACCTCATCACCAACGCCCCTGGTGATGCTGACCATCTGACAATCTTCTTGTTATTATTTGCACTACTGTCCATGTGCATCTCATAACCATGATGCACCTCATCACCAACGCCCCTGGTGATGCTGACCATCTGACAATCTTCTTGTTATTATTTGCACTACTGTCCATGTGCATCTCATAACCATGATGCACCTCATCACCAACGCCCCTGGTGATGCTGACCATCTGACAATCTTCTTGTTATTATTTGCACTACTGTCCATGTGCATCTCATAACCATGATGCACCTCATCACCAACGCCCCTGGTGATGCTGACCATCTGACAATCTTCTTGTTATTATTTGCACTACTGTCACTGATTGTACAGAGTTTGAGTCATAGCCTATTAAGTTGTACCATTTAGTTTGATCCTAATTACTTTAATTTAGTTTTCTTATTCTATTTTTATTCTACTTTGATTCTGTTTTAGCTTCCTTAATGGCGTGGCACTCAATACTAGGTGAGAGAGAAACGGTATTTTAATTTTCTGTACGTCCTGCACATAGAACATGGATGTCTAATAAGTCTCAGATTTACTCTGGTGAATTACCTTTAGACAGAAAGACCAGTGTCCAGTAAAACCAGCCATGGATACATGAAGTGCCACAAAGCTTCAGGTTCTGTCACAGCCATGTGTGACACCATGTGAACAAGAATCAGAATCCCTTCTGTCATTCATCAGCTTCCCAGTGGTCTGCCGTTGCCATGACTCCTCCACCACCAGCAGTGGGACCTTCTCTTTTGTTCTTCATGCCTATCATCTCATGCTTAAGACTTTATGGCATGCTGTGATTTGTCATTATTCATTCTATTAATACACCCTATGAGTTTATTCTCCCAAGGATAAGTCCAACAAAGGCTTGTCTTCACGCTTTAATCCAAGCAGCTTGTATCGTCACAGGTAAAATGTTGCACAAAAGAAATGATGCTTGATGAAAAGTGTTTACACAGCAGTTCTGTGTGCCACAGCTCAAGGCTTTGCTGAGTCCCTCTTGGCTAAATGTTGGCCATCGTGCTGTGAGGTGCAGCCATTCATGAGTGAATGACAGCTTCTTGACAGCTTCATTAAGACCACAGATGGTGGGGCAAGTGGAGAGGAGCTCGAACAAATGTAACGCTGGCAAAATGCGAGCGAGTCCACGGGACCTTTTCACAGCTTGGTCGGCTGGCCCATGCCCAAGCAGCCTGTTTGGGCAGCCCGTCCCCTCTATATGAAATCTGCCTTCAACTGAGCCCCTGCAGATGACATTCAGTGTCATGTTGGTAGCTTCTCTAGTGCTGGTGTGTGAGGTCCAACTGCTGCCTCCTACAGACTAAGAGGGGGTGTGAAGAATGGATGTGTTGTCATGTACTTATCAGTAGTAGTAATCAGTTTTGTTCTGGCTGTAGGACAGTGTTTTGACAAAGTAATAGGAACGTGGTTCTAATTAAAAGTGTTTATACAGCTTATATGCTCCATCCTGAGGTTTTTTTTTGACATATGCTTACAGTGCAATAGCTCTGTGATCCGGTCATTAACTATTCATTCCCACGTTAGTCAAAGCTCCATTGAAAAGGAACCAAATTGATGAGGTCACTCTGGGCACCCATAGTGCAAGGCATTCATTTGGCATCAAAATGATTTATACTGGATCAACTGGTTGTCATTGCATATTTATTAGCTGTAAAACATCTGTGACCTCTGTGTTAAAATTATTGATTTATGTGGGGGTTTCGATGGAAAAAAAAAATTTCCCTATGCAAGTTAGAGTTTGGCACTTATTTGTATTGTTCAAAATTTTGTAATGCGATGTAAATGCAAATGTTATTTCAAACACACAAATCAACTTAAGTCAAAAGTAACAGAGCAGTGGGCAAGATATTTACACATTCATTGAACTCAACATGAGCAGAGACAAAGAAAACACCAGAGCACAAGTGAATGTTGTTCAGACATCACACATACACCCTTTTGCCAAGGAATGATTAATGCCCGTAGAGAAGAATGTGCATCATTGACCTTTTCAGACACATGAGATAGACACACACAACACAGAGGGCCCTGGAGGGGTGGGTTATCAAACATAGAAGGGGATGATTAAACTCGTGTCATGAAGCAGTCAAACTAAGAGTAACATCTCAGGGGGGCAGCAGAGAGAGTTGCCAAAGGATCTGTCTAAACCCTCTCCTACCACCTACACAGCATATGGTACGGACTGATAAGTGAGGCACAAACCAAGAAGATGTTAACAAGGGAAAATGACCAGATATGCTAATAAATGTGTCCAGTAGCGGCAGCAAGGAGAAGGCAGAGGACTGAGGAAAGGTAGGTGGGCGCTAGCAACAGGTTTTCAAATCATTGAGAGCGAAGCTTCAGTGAGATTGTCCAATACATTATCCAAAATAAGTTATCTTCAGAGCCACTGAAAAACACTGCTGTCAATCTTTCTCATAAAGCTCTTTGCTGTTCAATATACTGTATTTTTGTCCTGCATGTAAGGCAGTGCAATGAATAAGTGGTGAGCCTGGCATGGGCTGACGCTGAAGGCTTGTCCACTGGCATCTCATAAAAGGCAGACCAACAGCTGGACTGGGCCTGAATGGACACTAGGCCACTGGGAGTTAAAATGTCCTATGGTGCACATATCACTCTTATTTAGTTACTCTTATTTATGCACATATCCAACTGTGCAAGTTATCCACTCTCTGTTAGATTTAGAACTGCTCCTGTACTACATAGACGGAGCCTCAAGATGAGATGAGATGAAGTAAAAACACTCCAGAAGCAGAAAACAAGGCGTAACTAAAGAGGGTTTCCTCAATTTGCACAGGTTTCCACTCAGGTTCATCTCTGATTATTTTTCAGGGCATATTGATCTCTACCTGCAGCAGTGGCTTAGTTTCTGCATTTTGGAGCATTCTGATAGCCTTATTACAAAAAATAAAAAATGAATAGTGGCAAATCTATACAATGGGATCAGTGGCCAGCGCAGAACTGTGATGTCTACTAAAGCATGAGAGGTTTTATTTCTAACAGATGGTGAATTCCAACCCATTTATGTCCATAACACACCTGATATGTTATGACCTTGTAAGCATAAGTAAAATATGCTGCTTACATAGAAAGGTGTAGCGTCCTGGATGTCCTTGTTCGCTTCCTCATGCATTTCCTCATTTCACAGTCGACCCCCCATGCCGTCCTACGTAGTCCCTCGGACACCAACTGTCATCCGCCCTCCTCTTCCTCCTTCTCCTCCACCTCCCTACCTGCAGGACTGCAGCCTGTTGTTTTCATGCTGGTGATTAACCTCTCCCTGCCTCAAGGAATGTGTCACATTGGTTGCTGAATGAAAACTGGCCACGCCAGCACCAAAACATGCCCAGCTTTTTCTAATGAGTTCCAGCCGCTCTGTCTCTGGGCGAGTTAGCCTGCTGTGATTGGCACCTGCTTAGGAGGACAGTGTGGCCGTGTAATGGCAAACAGAGCTTAGCTGATGGAATACTGTATCCACAACACAGAAATCAAATGACAGAACCAGGTTTAATTATTACTGACTGAAGTTTGATGTTACAAATTTGGCAGTATTTCAGGTTGCCTGCTCTACCTACCAACAGCAGTTGTACTGAGGTAGCTTTTTGTAGTTTAACACATACGTGTGTCCAGTCTTTGATATCATGACAAATAATAGGGAAGCTATGATGATATTACTTGTTACCTAGTCGTCAAATGTAAAACAGAAAAAAGGTTAAACATAGGTTATTCTTATATTCCATAGAGCTCCAGAGACTTTCCTGAGTCCATATGTCATTTGTGCCATCAGCTTATTATAACCAAGACTTAGGCGACCTCTGACAATAGCAGTGAATACAGCATGATAGCAAAGTAGGAAAAGAAGTAACATAGTATACAGAACAACAAACTGCAAAGTAGAAGCAAGTTGTTGTGGAGAGATGGGTCTGAAAACACAAGACCTTCCCACAGGAGAGCAGCGCTCGATTCCTGTGTCAAGCATTGCGTTTTTAATCCACAGTTCCACAGCTTTAACTGTGTTTATTATTGGAATCATAACTACGAAGGTTATTTGAACCCAACCCCCAGTTATTGTCTAAGCCTGAGTACATATATAATGAAAGTGTGACGTTCCATAACTGTAACCATGTGATTTGACTCGCTGGTGGGACGGTCATACAGAGAGTACGACCATAGCGGCAAAGGTCTCGTAAACGCGCTGCCTGGTCCTATGTGGTCCAATGGGCTGTATCCTAAAGTACGGACAAATAAATTACATTGTCATTTGGGCTGGAGGAATTGGTGAAGCTCTGTTATATTTGCCCTGAAGTGCCACATCTATGTTTCTTCATTAGTGTGACCACACATAATGTAGTCCCGTTGAAGAACAGTAAATCATCACTGTTAGGGCTTCTCCACCAGGAGAACTTAACACACCGTAACCTGGAGCTTCCCATACCTGGAATGTGATGGAACATGAAGAGATGATGCTTTTCTATGGCATTTTTGCCATCACTGTTTACACAAGGGTGCTACTCACACGTACAGCTGAACAGAGAGTCAGCGATTATAGTGCTCATTAATCATGTGTGCAACAAAATCAGCCAATAACAGAGACTGTATGAGCAGTTTATCAAACAGCTGTTGAACGAGCAGAACACAAACCTGCATAAATGTGATGCCTTCACTGCTCTGCCCACTCTTGATTTGCTGAAGTCTCCATTTTATCTCTAAACCGATATGAGTGTATGTTCACACACTGTGCTTGCAATACTTAAGACAGACACTGCTAGGTTAATCCATCACTGTGAGTTCCTGGAACTTGATTTACTACCACTTCCTGAGGGGGTTCCGAAATTTAGGAACTTGTCTCTAAAATGGCCAGAGAGCATTGGAGAAACAAGCAGAACAATGGCAAGGCAAAGCAAGGCAGCTGGAGTTATAGCACATTGGCAACATTTCAAACAATAAGCGTTAAAACCCATTAAAGTTCCATCATGGGTCAGTAGGTTTCTACAGGCGAAAAGGCCTACATAGCACCAAATGTGTAGTAATGCCAGGGGCATGAACAGCTCGTAGCCTTATATGGAATAATGAAATTGCTCAAATAAACAGTTAAATGCCAAGAATAACTTTGTAGTTCTAGGACTTTTTAACTGGGGTAGCCAAGGGATATCTATAGGTGACCACAATGTGTTGTTATTGTGTGTGCACAGTGCACTTTGTTTTTTTTTTACATGTATTAACAATGCATTATGGTCAGATACTCTCAGTTTAGATGCCTACAAATTGCACTTGCCATTTGTAAAGAGCACAAGTTACAGTCAAAGTGCAGAACTTTCATTTTTGTTCTGCTGATAGCAAAGCAACTCTGGCCTTAAAGCCAAAGTGGGCTTTACATGGTAGAAGGAAACATGCTGGCCAAACACTAGTCCCACAGTGCGGTGGAAACCAGTGAAGTGGCAGACGGTCTGTAAACCCCGGCCACATCTTTAAAACTCCCCCTGGTAACAACAAGTCCAGCCATTTAGAGACAGAATACAGTCATGGATATGTTCTTGGATATGTTTTATGTTTTTGTAATGAAGCTCAGAACATAATAGGCAGGGTCTGAAGTGTGTAGGCACTGAGAAGAGGCACTTCGAATAGTATCTCATTTATCATAAACCAGTAAGAATGTAGCACATGTTTTTTGCTTAAAAAAAAGCTAAGCCTTAAAGGACAATTCTGGCTTATGTCAACCTAGAGTATTTCCTATAAAAGTGAATAAAGCAGCTCTATAGGTTGTGCTAACTCTGCACTTACCGTATCTCATTTAGAGATGCAGGGAAATGAGGACTTGCACAAAACAGGGTATACTGGGGGTAATTATAGCTTTTTACAGAGACATGATTTGTCCATGAATCATTTCAAACTGTTGTCTTCAACACATTTTACAGGGGCAAGGTGCCATGGGCTAAAAAGAACCTACACCCCTCATGCAATACCACAAAAGCAGTATCATGCACTGTGCTTTTAGATGCTAATTGCTGACTAAAGTGAATTTGGCATGCACTCAGTTGCTACTGTAATTTTAAGGTGTGCACAAATTGCAGTATCTAACAAATTACCATAGCTGTTATCTGTTTTTATTCCTCCCTGCAAAATTCAAAAACTGATCTGCTAGCCTGACATCACAGACAGTGATAATTTCTTGTTGTATAGACTAAATGTTATTGAAAAATGCATTCAATTGTTATGCCTGCTTCACAATAAACACCTCCCACTGGGTTCTGAGAAGTAATCTTGAAGCAGCAGTTTGTGCATCATTAGCAATGCACCTCTGATACAGCTGTAGAAGTGATGATTTAAAAGTAATAAGACTACTATCTAAACTTAAGAAGGAATCAAACTTGGCCTTGGTAGCAGTTTTAATACCAAATGGTTAGGACCCTAACCCATATCTTTGAAACATCTAGTAGTATCAAGTCAAGAAAAAGCAACTTAACATCATTCTTACTCTATGACATAAGTCTGAATGATTTTGACTTCACCCTGCTGCATTCAGTTGTAACTCTGACAATATGTCAAAGCAGAGACCTTTTAAAAATCCTACGCTGAAAAGTCAATAAACCCAGCAGTGTGTGGTTGCGTGGGCCTGGCTCCCTCTCTTGCAGCCTTTTCTGACTGTGGTCAAGTGACTTTTCTGGGGCAAAAGGGTGTAACAACAGCATGTCTACTTTGTTTTAGGAAATGAAGCCCAGGATCACATTGACAGCCCTGTGCAGCAGCATGCAGCCAGTCCCAGACTCTCAGGTTAGACATGTCTGCTTTGCTGCCTGGTCACCCTGACAGGACCTCCCCAGCAGGAGTGATGCTTCACATAATGGGAAATCAATTCTATTTTTGTTGCCTGGGTAGGTGGGCTAAAGGAATAATTACTCAGTCAAGAAGCGGTGGACAGGGGAGAGAGAGAGGCTGTCCTCACAGTTTATCCACTCTGGTCTTCCTGCTCCCGTGCTGATGTGAAACCAATACTATTATCCAGCTAAATCCGCCATGGACTGCTCCTGCTCTGTAAGAAAAACAGCAGTGTGAGAGGCTGCACCATCGACATGTGGAGCTTCTTAATGAGATTCCTTGGGGTGCTTTCTCAAATTGCTGTGATTTCATGATTCTTCCACTTCTTTCCGTCTGGCTAGTGGGTCCACAGGGAGGCAACAAATGATTACACACTTAAACACCCCAGTGCTCTTACCAGGACACTTCATTTGTTACAGTCATCCCCCCGAACCCCAACACCCCTAACCCTGTGTCCTCGCCTCTAGAGAGGCACAGGCAGAAATAAGCAGATGATGCAAGCTTTACTCAGGATATTCAAAATATCCTGAGTGTATCCAATGTGCAAGCTGAGCTTCACACAGCAGGTTTGAGAAGTTTTTCGGTGGTCTGGTATGAAAGACACTATGTTTATCTGGATATTACATTTGAAAAGGTAGGCTCACATTAGTGTGCACAAATGAACTATTACACATCTATGTGTTCTTCTTTCCTTCCTTCCTTTAAAATCAGGAGAGGGGTAGATTGGAGCAATAATGTTGCTAGGTTTTTGAGTTCTGTTTATAGAGTGCCTTTTAAACTTAGTCAGCCCTAAAAGTATCGGAGAAGCCCAAATGGGAGTACGGAAGTTTGTACTGGTTTGTGTAATGAGTTTTGCTGCCATGAAGAAAATAAATTCCGGCAAAGGGAAAGCAAGACTCCATAAACCACACATTGCTGAGGCCACAGAATATCATGATGATGAGGAAAACAAGCCTGAAAAATGTTTACTGCCAGAGAAAATCATTTCAACCACTTCCATGAGCTTGGTTATGTGAGTGAAAAACAAACTGAAGAATTAGTTACACTTAGAAAAATACTTCAAGAAGCTGGCCAATGAAGGATTTATGTCTTGTAAAAGTGAAACAAGAAATAGCTCTATTATAGCAAAAGAAAAGGCTTCGAGGATGAGGCCTGTGTTAATTGTTTGACAATTTACCAACATAAGAAACTGTAGGAAACATAATAAATTGTAGCCAGTGGAGAAGCTTGGTAGCAACAGTGGCTGCCCCTGTCAGTCCTGTGACATTCATCTGGCATCTCCTAGTGGCCCTTGGAAAGACTTCTGAAAGACCACTCAGTCACAATGATACCAGAAGCAAGAAAGTGTTGATTAATGGTGTAGAGAGCCAGTGGGCTGCTATCTCCCCTCTTCTTAAACATACAGTTCAAACACTGATTCAAAACAGCTTTTCTTCCAATATCACCCTTCCTCCATTCTCCCACTCCTCCCATTCCCTCACACAGCTTGCATCGCAGCAGGCTGTGCATCTTTTGTGAAATGTGTGAAAAATACAATGAAGGTTTAAGATGACTGAACTCGGGGTTGAAATTTGGATGCATCTCTCCCCGACCCAATTAACGTAGAGTCAATAGAGAGTAAATTAAAAAGCCCCCGGGTGGTGGACCTCGCCAGAAATTGCCAACTGAATCAAGACGGTCAAGGCCAGCACAAAGGCATAGATCCTCTAGCTCTGTACACTCCTCCTGAGCTCCCCTGTTTAGAGTATAAGGGGAGATTACTTAGGCCCTTTTCTTTCATAGTGAGGGTAAATGAGGGGAGAGGGTATCCATTCACATAGGGCAAAGGGCTGGGAAAAATGGCTGACTTTGCGCTGGGGACCATAGAGAATGCTCACTGAGGTGTGAACAACCCACCTTACAAAGACAACATCCACAGTGGGAGAAAATACAAATGAAAATGGAAAACAAGCCTGGTAGGCCAGAGACTACCACTGGAAAACACCAGCCTAGGTGGTCAGCTGTGGCAGGATTTTATATACTGTATTTCCTACATACCTTTGTCCTTGTTTATTTTCTATAGGCTGCAGGCAGCACTGCATATTGTAACAGTGATTACAAATATGTTTATGTTTTTTATTAGCCTAGTTAAGCTCCAGATGAGGGGATTTCCCTCATGGAATAAGGCAGCGTGTCACACAGTTCTCAAAATCACATTGAAGTACTTAAAGGTGATTTTGTGTACTGTACTATTCTTGATTGAAAATGCCCCTGACACTGAATTGTCCTGTTGTGGTTAATCCCATTCATCTGGCTCCTTTGTGTTTATTATGCTAAGAGTTATTTTCAAATGCCATGCAACTGAGTAGTGAGTACAGACAAGTTCCTGTTTAATGGATTCTTGACCTTTATTTCAAGAGCTATACAAGTAGGATGCTGGTCTCAGGGGCTGAGTGAATGCCTCACTATCCTCCCTTACTACCTTCATAATTAGGTCTCTTCCCTCATCTAGCCACCTATAGTGTGACTCCCCCTTGTCCAATTTAATCACAGCATGTCAGACTGGTTAGAGATCGCCAACCCCTTCTATAGAAGCTTTGGTAGGTGATCCGCCCTCATTCTAGCCAGAGAGCCCTGTGGAGACACCTTTAACTGGACAAAGCCCTCTCCTGGCAAGATGTGAAGCAGCCAGTGAGCTAAACTAATTACAGCTGGTCCCGTCTCCCTCTCTGTCTCAGCCAGGGGCTTAACCAGCACAATGGAGCCTTTAGCAGAGTGCCTTCCTCTTTAGCTCCACGGTTTCGAAGCGCTGACGCCTACAAGGGGACTTTCATTAGTGTAATTAGAGGTAAAATGAAGTGCAGTTTTCTGCTGTATCTGTAGTTATTTGGCATGTTTTTTTGTGCGATAGAGGGACTTCTAGATTCTTGTAGCCTTTGCTGAGCACTTGAGTAATAATGAAACATACCCAAGGCTGGGGAGCCATATCTGATTAAGGCTCTTGTACTATTTGTTTTCCTATTGTGTTGATGCTAAAAAAAGTTAATCTTTATTCCCATGGCAACCAGCTTCTAGGGTAATTTGACAGAGAAGATTATATCTTAAAAAGATATTATTTTACCACCAGATTTTTTTCCCATAATACTAAAATTAAAATGTTGGCTATTTGACCCATGCTTCCAAACACTTTGACAAGAAAATGCAGATATCGATATAATTTGTTGTCATTGTCAGTTAGACATCTACTGTAATGCGAATTTTCCCACATAGAGTATAATCCATTAATGTAAATCCAAAAGTTATTAGAAAATGGTCAGACAGAAGAGGGTTATGGGGAAAAACTATTAAGTGTTCAGTTTCGATGCCATATGTCAGAACAAGATCAAGGATGTGATTAAAACAATGAGTGGGTTTATTTACAGTTTACATTGCTGATGACACCTCCTACCCCACACACTCCCACTTCAGACTCCTGCCTTCAGGGAGAAGGTATCAGAGTGTTCAGGCCCAGACTTACAAACAGTATCATCCAAAAGGCTGAGGATGCTGAACACTGTCTATTATTAACTACCTCTCCAAAAGATTTAATCCAAATCCATTCATTCCTTTTTGAGTAATTCTGTGAACAAACCAACCAAAAGACAAACCAACATTACTGCCATTACCAAACCCCCACGTTGCCCCCGATGGTTAGAGCCATTGGTTGAGGTGGTGTCACAGATGGCTGCCTCGGTTCTGTGCCGGAAACAAATTCCTTGTGTGTAACATACTTGGCCAAATAAAGGTGATTATACCTTGGTGAAGAATTTTTAAGAACTCTGTGATTCCCCATCTAAAACTTAACTCATGTCTCCCTACAGCACAGAGGCAGGTGCTTAAAGCATTAGCCAAACTGAAGGAGCTCAACTTCCTTAGTGGGCGAGAACCAAGTAACCTAGGCGATCCCCTCCCAGGAGGCCTGGCCTGGGCTGAGTGATAGCTGCCCCCATGCACTCAGATGGTTGAGAGGGGTGGACGGATCATGGCCTGCAGGTGCAAAAAGATGTTCTCCATAGAGGGATTTAAGGGCCTTGTGGAGATGGCTTGTTACTGGTATCATTTTACTGATGGAAGGTGCTGCTGTCAAACATGTTTGAATTCAGTCAAGGCTCTGTGACCTGTTACTGCTAAAAACACTTAGCAGGAAGTAAAAAGACAAATACTGCAGTGCTCCTGTTGTGTGTCTGAGGAAATACTTAAATAATCCCAGAATTAAAGTTGTCAGTTTCTGTTTTGTATAGTCACAGCATACAGTACAAATATTTAGGTATTATTGCTGATCAGAATTTGTCATTCAAAACTACACATTGAAAACCAAGCTGAAACTTCTCTTTCCAGTCAAGTAAATACATGATTTCTGCAATTTTCTTTTTTACCCTTACTAGATTACAGTGACCTGCTCTTTATAATATTTGCCTGAATAAGGCTTGTCATCCTCTAATTAAAGCTTTCTTGGCACGTTAGGTTAGGGTTATCATCAAATCACTTTTCAAGGAGCAAAAAGCCAGTTGATACAATGTATGCATGGAGCTTTTGGGGCCCCAGGACATGCCAGTTAAGTCTATCTTCTGACTTGCATTTTTAAAGCAAATGCTTTCAAAGAAGCATAATCTTCCATAAGAAGCCATGATTTGTATGTTTGTCTGTAAATTAACTTTACATGATGAATGAAACACTATTACTCTACTTCTGGCTGTTCCTGTTAGGGGTTGCCATGGCGAATCCAGTGTTGTCAACTCCTCAATAAGGAAAGTAGCTATTGGCTGTCCTAAAAGTAGCTAGAAGTCGCTAAATGACATCATCGCCTAATTTGCATAAAATTCTATTTGCATGTAATTGTAATGGACACTGTCGGAGAGAGGAATAACATCATAGGAGAGACAAAAAGTGAGTAAAAACACCTTAAATATGTTTAGTACTACAAATCAACTTTCTTCTGTTTATTCTTGGTTTGCTTGTTTTTTATTTTGCCATTTAAATAGGCCATCACTTCTCAAAATAACATCATGACTTTAATGCTTTATTTAGACCCACATTACATAAATCAATTTTGTCCTGTATTGGTAAATGTTAGAATATCAAATTTAACTAGAGAATTGCATTTTCTGAAAAAATTGCATATGGATGCTGAATGCTGAAAGATTGCCCTGAAAATGCTGACCATTTTGACACCTGAATGGTATTGCTAGCTGAAAGTAAGCTGAAGTAGAATTTTCCCATTCATTTGAATGGGGCAAGATTTTCAAAATCAAATCAAATCAAATCAAATTTTATTTCAATAGCACGAAATTACAACAAAAGTCATCTCAGGACACTTTACAAAGTAAGGTCTAGACCTTCCTGTTATCAATATTATTACATAGGGAAAACCCAACAAATCCCCCTTGAGCAGCACTTGGCAACAGTGGGGAGGAAAAACTCCCTTTAACGGAAGAAACCTCTGACAGACCC
>NW_018127959.1:768691-782773 GCF_001952655.1 Monopterus albus
TCATAATTTACATAACTCATAAATATATTGATAGTGCTCACTTTAAATTCATATTTTATTCTTGAGAAAAGAGAAATGTTTAAAAAAAAAATACATAAGAATTGGACCTGAAAACAAGAGCACTGCATCTGTTCCTGACTCATGTTGCTGTTGGTCATTCCAGGCTTGTCCAGGTTTGCACTCAAAGGTTTGATCTGGCATCAAATATCTGTAATCATTCACGCTATTTGAAAAAGTCTATGTATGTATTTTGCTGTTATAATCTTAAATAAAAACAAAACAAGAGTAAGGAGGACCTGGATTTATTTGGAGTGGAGGTTGCCTGTCTGCAGACACAGCGTTGCTGGGCCTGACTGATCGACACCCAGTGGAATCCTGCAAAGCCAGAAGCATCATCTCACGAGACACCTGACTACCAGAATTGTGTTGTTGATTTTAAATACAAGACTTTACACAAATGTATACAAGGGGTTTAGGGAATGCACATTGCTTCTAACATTGAAAATACAACCATTATAAGATTTGGTGGCTGGTTGTTCAGCTGGTAAGTCCAAACATTTGAGCATAAGGACAGATAATAGTTTGGCTGTGATAACAGTTGTGAGTAGGAGAAAAATATTTTCTGTGGAGTTTAATTTTTCTGGCAGAAATGAAATAACTTCTTTACAAAGCAAGCAGTTAGTTGTATTTCTGATTTTGTGTGATTCATAATTTAGGTGTGATTGTAATTAAATCTCCAATAAATAGCTGTCAATTTCAAACAAAGGGTAATATTTTTTAATCTTTGAACATAATGGCACTGAAGGGTAAAAAAGTCAAGCTGTGAATCTCCGCTGGCAGAGGATGAATGACCTTCAGCGTACAGCAACAGGTGAACCGGCAGAAAGTCCTCAGAGCTGTGCAGAGGTAAAAGTGCCGACAGTGTACAGCTGAAAGTGTACAACAGGGTTGTCAACATAAAGTTTCACCTATATCAAAGGTATGGTATGCTGACATGGTAAAAAGAGTGTCACAATGATGAAGCAGGCCCTTGTCATGGCTACCAGGTAAACCACACAAATCCAAGTGATGTGTCTCAGGTTTCCTATGCAGACATGATGAAAACTGGACACCATAGTAAATGTAAACGAGGACCCTCTCCTGATATACACTCAACACATTTGGATGAGTATAAATATATGAATAGCTGAAGAGTTCAAATCAAATCAAATCAAAGAAACTTTAATTATCCCCGAAGGGCAATTCAGTTAGGACACATGAGCAGCATATCAGATGTATACCAACCATACAAACATAAGTACGATCGAATATAATAAACAGTAAAGGAAATAATAAAATTAAAAAGAAATATAATTATAATAACAAAATTTGTACTAAAAAGTGTTCACTTCTGTGATATACACAGATATATATTGCTGAATAGTTAACAGTTATTAGCTGAAGGTATGCTGAACCTAAGTTGTGCCCATTCATTTGAATGGGGCAACATTTGCTGAAAAAAGATGAATATTGTAGGAATACCCCCGAAGAGCTGAACATTTTGATACCTGGATGGCTTTTGTAGCTGAAAGTATGCTGAACCTATTAAGCTGTGAATATTTTCCCAATGGCCCCCACAAAGTAGGTAAAACAAGTAGGTGTATGTGTGTGTGTGTGTGTGTGTGTGTGTGTGAGAGAGAGAGAGAGAGTGAGTGGTCCCACACCCTGAGGACTACTAGGGTGGGTAGTTAATGATCCACGCGGACAGGTGTTGGTCCACACCTGCCCCCTCCAACTTCCCCCTCAGCAGTGACAGCTGGATTGTGTTGAAAGAGCTGGAGAAGTCAAAGAACACGACCCTCACCATGCTTCCGGGGGACTCCAGGTGAGCTAGGGCTCAGTGCAGCATGTAGATAATGGCATCATCAACCCTGATGCCAGGACAGTATGCAAACTGGGCAGGCAGGGTGGGGGCTAAGGACTGGTTAGAGTCAAATCTGTTAAAGAACTGATTCAGTTTGTTTGCCCAGGCCTTGTCCCCCCACGACCTGGTGACATCACCACTTTTTCCATCAGCCTAAGTTGCATGTCTTTGGACTGTGGGAGGAAGCTGGAGCGCCCAGAGAGAACCCACGCAAGCACAGGGAGAACATGCAAACTTCGAACAGAAAGGCTTGAACAAGGAACCTTCTTGCTGTGAGGCAACAGCACTAACCTCCGTGCCTCTGTGCCGCCCATGATGAATGAAACACAACACTGACAAATGGCCAGTACAAAATGGAACAACAGTGTCATCAGCATCTGTTCATCATAATTCTGCCTATAATTTCATAATAATTAGCAAGAAGATTTTGGGTCATCACGGTGATGATGACAGCCCCTGTCCCAACCTTCAGCTGTGCTGTCTCACACAACCCTGTCAGCTTCAGGGTCCTTCTGCTAATTGGCCCTTCTTGCCTCATGGTCAACCACCTGGACATCTGTCAGCACCAGGCTCTGGGGCCTCTAGAGGTGCAGAGGCTACTCTCCGAAAAGCTAGCTCCCAGAGGAGGTGGGGGTCTGATTCAGAATGTGGCTTGGGACCTTGTCGTCTTCATCTCCCCGGCTGTCTCTCGTTCTTTCACTCATCACTCATTTCCCCAGCATCAATTTCATCATAATAGCGGTGTTGAGAGGAGGCTGCAGGCCGTGACAAATGGGAACAGCACAGGTGACAGAATATGTGGCAGACGGCATGTGTTTACAAGGCCTGAATCAATTAAAGGCTGGAACAGACCAGGGTCTGTGAGGTTACAAGAGAGTAAGACCAGCATGTTTCACTTTGCTAAGAATGGAAAGACTTAGAAGTTAGTTTGTACAAAGGCTAAATAAAATCTATATGTGGTCATACTAGGGACAGAAGTCTGTAGGGGTTCAATGTACAGTGGTGTGAAAAAGTGTTTGCCCCCTTACTGATTTCTTATCTTTTTGCATGTTTGTCACACTGTAATGTTTCAGATCGTCAAACTAATTTATATATTAGTCAAAGATAACACAAGTAAACACATCATGCAGTTTTTAAATGAAGGTTTTTATTATTAAGGGAAAACAAAATCCAAAACTATATAGCCCTGTGTGAACAAGTGTTTGCCCCCTAAACCTAATAACTGGTTGGGCCACCCTTAGCAGCAACAACTGCAATCAAGCATTTTCGATAACTTGCCATGAGTCTTTTACAGCGCTGTGGAGGAATTTTGGCCCACTCATCTTGGCAGAATTGTTGTAAGTCAGCCACATTGGAAGGTTTTCGGGCATGAACTGCCTTTTTAAGGTCATGCCACAGCATCTCAATTGGATTCAGGTCAGGACTTTGACTAGGCCACTCCAAAGTCTTCATGTTGTTTTTCTTCAGCCATTCAGAAGTGGACTTGCTGGTGTGCTTTGGATCATTGTCCTGCTGCAGAACCCAAGTTCGCTTCAGCTTGAGGTCACAAACGGATGGCCGGACATTCTCCTTCAGGATATTTTGGTACACAGCAGAATTCATGGTTCCATTTATCACAGCAAGTCTTCCAGGGCCTGAAGCAGCAAAACAGCCCCAGACCATCACACTACCACCACCATATTTTACTGTTGGTATGATGTTCTTTTTCTGAAATGCGGTGTTACATATACGCCACACATAATGGGACACACACCTTCCAAAAAGTTCAACTTTTGTCTCGTCTGTCCACAGAGTATTATCCCAAAAGCCTTGTCTTTGTTTACAATTAGCAGTAAGTTGAATCCTACTCCATTTTTCTATGTTGTGTTATGTTATAAAGGTTTATGATTAAAAGACTGGAGATCACTTTATGTTTACACTCCTTGTGTGGCTTTATTGGATTTTTTTTTTATCACTTAGTATTTTTGTAGTTTTCAGATTCGCTTACACAGAAGATATTGTTCATTCTGAGACAAACTTCTCTGGACTAACCTGGATCAAAACTGAGCAAAATGACTTCATTTGCTAATCCAGGAAGATGCACTGGTTTCTGCTAATTGGACACCGAAATGAACCATACATGTTTGAAAAACCTCGGCTCAGCGAGGACATGGAAAAAGTGCACTGCGGATTTTATCAACACTGGTAGAAGTAAGCTCAGGGCCTGAAGAGAGCAGAGTGGGGTAGGAGGGTTTCAGTGATGTGCGGTGAGGTTGACAGCTGGTGAGGCACTGACTCCTTTACAGTCAGATTTACAAATACAAATTGTCTGTTAACACTGTGGGCTCACTAGCGCCCTCTGCCTTGAGGCAGGCGTACTGTTTGCCTCACCGAGTAACTATTTTTACTGGGTTTTATGGTTAATCTGGAGCCTAAACACGTTACACAACTACATTTTATACATTATCCAGATTATGGCAAGGCAGAGCATATAATCAGAGTGTTTGAAAGCATTTTATTTGTGATATATAGAAGGACAGCGACACACTATTGGCATCGCATACAGTTTGTGAGGATTACACGATCCACCGAGAGGCACAGCAAAGTGCTGCCTCATCGCGAATCTCCTCCATGTATTTGAACGGGACATACGGAAATTCTGCTATTCTTTATTGAAAAAAAAATCATTCAACAATGGATTCGAACGGCAAAAGGGCCTACAACACACACCAGCCGACAAATATTAACATTTATTATAACCTTTATTTTTTTCTTGTCCAGATTGAAGGGGAGGCTCTGCCTCACCTGCCTCCCCTGACCGCACGTCACTGGAGGGTTTAGTACAGCAGTGACACAACACTTCTAGACAACTTTTTACTTTTTTCTATGTGAATTTGTGCTAAATCTTAGTTAATTCAGCTTTAAACTCACAAAGCAAAGATGATTTCTTTTAGGGAGGAAAGATACTGTAGCTTAAACACACCTATCACCACCGAAAATTCACCCCATTCTGATGAATACCGATATAGGATGATTGGAAGATGTAATTTACTCAGGGATAAGATTGCAGCACAGAGACATCTGTTGATAATATGCCCTGGTAAAACAACACAGGTTTATCTGGCAAATACTCTGAAATTACCTGTCTGCCTGGGGCCTCGAGGTTACTAGTCAGATTGTTCTTTTGTTTTTGCCTGCTCTTGCTGGGGTCTCTTTATATCAGTTATTGGAATCTGTGGGGCCTCCAGACAATCAGGGTAAGACTACATCTGAAAATACAAATACAGACAGCAGATCAGTGACAACATTTTAATGAAGGAAGATGAAACTGGTTTGATAGCCAAGCTAGTTACATTTATGTGACTATACCAGACTCAATTATGTCAAACCCCTCTGCTTTAACAAAGATAGTATGGTTTTCTTGATACTGTACCATTTGGCTGCGCTGCTGGCTTTGGAGCAATGAGGTACCCAGTGCTACACAAAATGGGAAATGAATAATGAAGAGGATTCAGTGGCTTTGAGGGTAGAGGCAAGTGGAAGAATTAATGTCAGATTTGAATTAATAGACTACTCTTCCATCCTCACTGGATGAGGATGAAGGTCTACCAATTAATTGGCAAACAAAGAGAAGATGATAAAAACCCTGTATTGAGGCGTGTGTCCATGAGATGAAAGACTCTAATGCAGCTTGTGAAAAGAAAGGCAATTATTAGATGGGCAAAGAATGAAAACCATTTTGTCTTTTCTATGTTGTCTACCTACCCTTAGAGAGGAATGAAGACCAAAGTTGCCGTAACTCCCACCCTCCTCTGCTTGTAAGGGTTGCAGAGACAGTTTTATAAGGGTCTTTGATGCTCTAACAGCCACTGTAATTGTCACTCTGCCCAGGAAGTGTGCTCCAACTGTCGCTTGACTGCCTTTAGTTTGCTGCCCATTGCCATGGAAACAGCATTGCACTCTTGTCCTCTGGTTTATTTACCAACGGGCAATCCTAAACATGTTGGCTGCTGAATCTCACTCGCACAGGGACAGACATCTATGGAAAGTGGTCAAATACAAGCACTGATATGTAGCTGCTTTAACCGGTGGTTTTCTGTTAACAATGGACCAGGTGACTTTGTTTGGTGCTTGTGGTGGTCAGCCCACACACAGTCACCTGTGCAGCTCCTCACAGGTCTACAGAGCTTGATAGCTCATTCTAATGTTTTGTTTGGTTTTTACCGCTTCTCATCAGACTGTCAATGCTGCTGGCAGCTGTGTTCAACAAGGAGCTCTAAAACCCCACCGTACCACCCAGCACCAAGCAGCACGCAGACAGGGCTTGGTGTAGTCAGTGGGGAGCATGCAGGGCTAAAAGCAATCTTAATTTGTCACATGCCCAGAAACATTCTAATGTTGCTTCATGTCTCTTGACCAAATAGGTGATTGGGTGCTAATATCAAACAAACAGTTGTCTGTCAGTGTTGTGTTGATGCAGTTGCAAAGATACGGTAAAGTACTTCCTTTAACTCCTAATTGTTCAACAGCATATTTCTGAACTCTGCAAGGTAGTTTGCAATCAAAAATGTAAAAATACAGCAATAATAACTTCTTGTAGATTTATTTTTGCATTGGTGCAGTGGGTAGTATTGTTGCTTCACAGCAAGAAGTTTGAGTAAAGGGCATGACTCATCCATTCTCTCAGAATGGCAAGCAGTAGCTCATATTGCACTTTTACTGTTACATTTACAGACTCATAGTGAAACCAGTTTCAGCCCCAGTTTCTTCAGAAATAATCCGTGTCCATTAAACACAAAGACTTCAGATAATCATTAAAGCTCGGGAAGTAAGGTGTAGGTAGAAACGAGTGTAATTGCGTTTAAAAAGGAATTTGTTGGAAACAAGTTTAATCCAAGAAGGACAAGGAGAGCATACAAATACTGTAGCTTCAGGGGTCAGCACATGGCCGCCAAGGAAATCCAGTCACTTCCTGAAATAAAGTGGCAGATTTTTCTTGTTAGATATTTTATATATTAGATCACCACCATGGTCCTTTCAGTTTGTCTCCATCCTGCTCTGTTAGTTTCTAACCTTCCCATGGGTTATAGGTGTTTTTATTTCCTCACCTTTCCTTTGTTTTTTCACCAAAACATATTTTTACCTTGTGGCAGTTTTTGCTGTAGCCTTTGACAGCTGCAGTCTGTTTTAGTTTCTCAAACTGTTGCCAGCTAGCGATGTATACACTGACAATTAGTGCTACTAAAAAGCCCAGTTTGTTATTTTCCTTCACTCCAGTGACTTGTTTCTCTTCACTGTACATCCATGAAGTGCAGCTGTACTTTTCTGTAAATGAAAATTTTTCACTCAAGGTGAAACATTCTAAACATAGAGACACACCTTTGGCTTGATTGAACCACTCTGGGCAACTTTGTGCCTATATTTATACATCTGCATCTTTCTATTGACTTTTTTATGCAAGAATCCTATCTCTAAAATTCACTTTATGTTCAGTCTGATCTAGAGCTGTAATTCTTAGCCCAAACCCAACCCAACCGTCGGACACCCGACGGGTCGAACTTAATTTCTATCATTTTTACTCAGGCCGGGCTCGGGCCGAAGTTTGTCGGGCCTAACTTTTCAGGTCCAATTACAGCTTTAGTCTGATCTCTTACAAAGTCCCTCATACTATCAGTGTCTTTACAGCTCTAGTCTGATCTCTTACAAAGTCCCTCATACCATCAGTGTCACCACCGCTTTGTCCACCTCCTCAGAAAAGGTTCTGATATTAATAAACTACCCAATATTTTTAAATGGGATTAGCTCTTCCTGAGCTGGGCTCAACTGGGACGTGTTTGTGCTCTGTAGGCGGTAAAAATGCATCCTATCAGGAGAATGGAAGTTGAAAACACAAAGCGTTTATCAGAGACCAAAGATTTCATTACAAAACATCTGTTGCATTTAATACTTAATTGATTCCACTCAGCAGTTTTAACAGTATATGTTGGTAGTCACCAAGAAGCCTCTTGCATCTGAACAAAAGTTAGGTCTGGAGGATGAGTGAGTGTCCTTGGGAGGAAAATGTCTAAAGTAGCTTGAAATGAACGATGCTTAGTGTTCTCAGCGTAAAGGGAAAAAAAGGGCCTGAACACATCTCCTGTATTTATAAATGAATTTCTGTGATGGAAAAGGAAACCTTAATTATTTTTTCTCATGTGTCCAATTTTGCTCAATTGCATATGATGAGAGTATGATTCTGAGATGATTCATGTACAGTAACTACTGATAAAACTAGCACAGGGCCCCATGTATAATTTAAAATAGCTCAGCTTTTTCTTTGAAACTCTTGTAGAAGGATCTTTCCACTAAAATGTGTTCCTCTTATTCTACGTCGGTGGACATGGGCAGAAAATCACTGTTTAGCTTTTCTCCCCATTCTGTTGCCTCTCAAGTAAATGATTAAAATCAGGAATGTCCCAGATTTAATTAACTTACCGGCACACTTTTTCTTACTACAGTGCCTTGCGAAAGTATTCGGCCCCCTTGAACTTTGCGACCTTTTGCCACATTTCAGGCTTCAAACATAAAGATATAAAACTGTAATTTTTTGTGAAGAATCAACAACAAGTGGGACACAATCATGAAGTGGAACGAAATTTATTGGATATTTCAAACTTTTTTAACAAATAAAAAACTGAAAAATTGGGCGTGCAAAATTATTCAGCCCCCTTAAGTTAATACTTTGTAGCGCCACCTTTTGCTGCGATTACAGCTGTAAGTCACTTGGGGTATGTCTCTATCAGTTTTGCACATCAAGAGACTTAAATTTTGCCCATTCCTCCTTGCAAAACAGCTCGAGCTCAGTGAGGTTGGATAGAGAGCGTTTGTGAACAGCAGTTTTCAGTTCTGTCCACAGATTCTCGATTGGATTCAGGTCTGGACTTTGACTTGGCCATTCTAACACCTGGATATGTGTATTTGTGAACCATTCCATTGTAGATTTTGCTTTATGTTTTGGATCATTGTCTTGTTGGAAGACAAAGCTCCGTCCCAGTCTCAGGTCTTTTGCAGACTCCATCAGGTTTCCTTCCAAAATGGTCCTGTATTTGGCTCCATCCATCGTCCCATCAATTTTAACCATCTTCCCGGTCCCTGCTGAAGAAAAGCAGGCCCAAACCATGATGCTGCCACCACCATGTTTGACAGTGGGGATGGTGTTAGTCTGATCTCTTACAAAGTCCCTCATACCATCAGTGTCACCACCGCTTTGTCCACCTCCTCAGAAAAGGTTCTGATATTAATAAACTACCCAATATTTTTAAATGGGATTAGCTCTTCCTGAGCTGGGCTCAACTGGGACGTGTTTGTGCTCTGTAGGCGGTAAAAATGCATCCTATCAGGAGAATGGAAGTTGAAAACACAAAGCGTTTATCAGAGACCAAAGATTTCATTACAAAACATCTGTTGCATTTAATACTTAATTGATTCCACTCAGCAGTTTTAACAGTATATGTTGGTAGTCACCAAGAAGCCTCTTGCATCTGAACAAAAGTTAGGTCTGGAGGATGAGTGAGTGTCCTTGGGAGGAAAATGTCTAAAGTAGCTTGAAATGAACGATGCTTAGTGTTCTCAGCGTAAAGGGAAAAAAAGGGCCTGAACACATCTCCTGTATTTATAAATGAATTTCTGTGATGGAAAAGGAAACCTTAATTATTTTTTCTCATGTGTCCAATTTTGCTCAATTGCATATGATGAGAGTATGATTCTGAGATGATTCATGTACAGTAACTACTGATAAAACTAGCACAGGGCCCCATGTATAATTTAAAATAGCTCAGCTTTTTCTTTGAAACTCTTGTAGAAGGATCTTTCCACTAAAATGTGTTCCTCTTATTCTACGTCGGTGGACATGGGCAGAAAATCACTGTTTAGCTTTTCTCCCCATTCTGTTGCCTCTCAAGTAAATGATTAAAATCAGGAATGTCCCAGATTTAATTAACTTACCGGCACACTTTTTCTTACTATGCTTCCTGCCAAGGATATATATATATATATATATATATATATAAAAGGACATTATTCTGAAGTACAAATGGATGCTAAGCATCAATTGAGATCAAATGTAATAGGCTTTGACTCTAATGAAATTCCAGTGCCACAGATGAACTGGAGACTGCTGGCCACACCAGGCTCCAGAGGTTCTAGAGACACTGGGAAACAGATGTTGTTTTCTTTTATTTCTCTTTTGTATATACGTAGACCTCTGTTTAATGTACACAAACATGACCCATACTTTGACATGACACATACTGATACTGAAGGTTTTTTGAGTGAATGAAAGAGAGAGGTAAGGTTTGAAAAACTCATCTTGTTTCATGCACCTGCACTTTGTAGCATTGTGGTGTTTGTACCAGGCACACCTGTAGTGGAGAGGCACTGAATCTCATTAGCCACGTTTCCATCCAAATGTAGCACAAGTTTTAATAGATTGGTGAGAAAACTGACCAAAGTGAATTCATATTCACTAAACATTATGGAAATATGAGGAGTGGATTGGTGGTGTTCATTTTTCAGTCAGTTCCATTTAAGCACGACAGAGGAAGAAGGCACAACAACATGACACACGGTAATTAAAAGCACCCCATGCAGTGAAACCTCAAATGTTGAAAAGCAATGTAGAAAATATGATAGAAATGTGGCGTTTATGTTTATTTCATGTGTTAATTTGTGGAAGGAAAAGGTTCTTTTAGTTCCACACAGGTCTGATATTTGTGTCTGCCACTATGGCTTGTTTCTTCTGCAGAAGCTTCAGTAGATCTTTACCTCACATGCTTCATGATTTTATTCACTAAATGTGTTTCTGATTTGCCTTTATTGATCCACCAACTTTTCTATGTTTCTATTCTGAATGTTTTATGGCTTCTCCTGGCTCAACAGTATATGTTGCTTTGGATAAAATGTCAAATTAATACATTTGTGTACATTTAAACCAGTGTTTACCTTGACTTTCAATATGAAGTACAGACTATAGAACAGTATGTTTTCCTTCTGTGATGGAGGCGTGGTGGCACAGTGGTTCGTATTGTCTGGGTTTGAATGTGGCAGCTGACCCAGGCCTTTCTGTGTACAGTTTGTTCCCCTTGTGCGCTCCTCCTTTCAAAAATAATTCAGTCATTAAAGAAAACTGTGGTCAACCTGATTTTTGAATGAAGCAATTTTAACCTAACACAATTTTTAGTAAAAAAAACACAAGCAAACTACCAAGAGAGGCAACGTAGCTTTTGCTTCAATGACTTTTTTGAGGAGTGCACCACAGTAAGAATGCAGCTAAGCACCAGTATAAACTTCATGTTCAGCGTCCACACTCCAGTTAGCCTTATGCTGGCATTTCAAAGAGACAGCTCAGCCAGAGTTATTCCCAAAGCATTTCATGGTGAAACTACTTAACACACACAGTACAGACATGCACACACCCACACAGAAACCTAGACCATTGTGACCTGCCTGTGGACTGTATAAAAAAAAATAGGATGTGGTCTTGTGACGAGGTCGAGGGGAGGAGAGGTCGGCAGCAGGGCACAGATGAGCCATGGAGAATTAGAGAGAGAAGGAGAAGAGGGAGGATGATCGATGGCAGTTTGATTCTTGTCCATTAATCACACAAGGACCATGAATGTGTGTTTGTGTATCTTTGACTCTGCTTTGACAAAAAGCTGAAATCAATCAACCCCAAGTGTCTGAACAGAGGAGGAATGGCATTTAATTGTTTTATTGTTGATGGTATAAAATACTAATCAACCTATCTTTATCCATACTCATATAATCTGCTGATACAACTCTGTCCCTAACTAGTTTTTCCTTCAACTGTGGCCAATGCCTGGTTCAGATTACATTGTTTGTCTGATAGATTGGTCACTATGTCAGATTACATGACTATAGAGTCACACCTTTTGGTGCCAGGGACCAGGAGAATGTAAACACAGAATAGCACCTATGGTGTCGGAAAAGCATAAAGAAGGGTGGGGGTGGGGTGGGGCGCAACCGTGGACCTGACTGTAGGTCGCACGAAGAGCGCAGCAGCCTGTGCTGTCTCTCCTTCATGAAGAACTAGTAGCATCCATCCATCATCTATACTGCTTATTCCTGAATGGGGATCTGGGGCCAGTCCCAGCTGACATTGGGTGAAAGGCGGGGTCCACCCTGGACAGGTCGTCAGTCTTATCACAGGGCTGACATGTGGACAAACAACCACACACACTCCTACAGGCAGTCTAGAGTCACCAGTCAACCTTAGCTGCATGTCTTCGGACTGCGCCCAGAGAGAACCCACACAGGCACAGGGAGAACATGCAGACTCTGCACAGAAAGGCCCTGGGGCTCGAACCCAGAACCTTCTTACTGTGAAGCCACAGTGCTAACTACCACACCACTGTCCTACCTAGGGCTAGTAGCAGTTAAAAATAAGTGTTAAAACCAAAAACTAGCTAGCTAGCCCTGATGGCTACGTCACGAAGCTGATTGTGAAAGTCACTATGCTAATATTGTCTGTGTCACTGTGAGATTTAATAAATATTGTTCACTCTATTGTGCCAAAGGTGTTGTGAACAGAAGAGCCATCTGTGCTCCTGTTGGTCAGTGTCGGCCCACCATCTCGTAGGCAATGACACTGCCAAAAGCACACACTTTAAATGAACACCTATTCAAAATGTTGCACATTAATGGTTTCCAACCACTTCTGTGTGCAGTAGGTTGTACTGCAGTTCAATAAAACTTGGATATTCAAGTTCCAGTAGTTGAGAAGAGTTATCGTTTTTATACATAACATTTAAATGTGCACTTATGCCTAACTTTGTCCCCTACCATTTGTCTTCCATAGAGAAACTGAAATTCAGATGGACTTTGCATGCATAATGGTGGCAGTGTTGTGTTTGTGTCTCCTTGTGAACCGGTGCGTGACTCCACCTGGACAATGTTGGCGCACAGCCACTGGAACTTAACCAGCTCCATCACACCCTCGTGCTGTTCCTCAGCTACAGCTGCCAAGGCCTTCTGACCCTGTATCCCCAAGTCCCAGCGACCACAGCCCCATGTGTGAGGGTGAATTGTCAAGACCCTTGGCTGGACCTGCACCTGTGGCCTTCAGCGAATCCTCGGAGAGGCCATCACATGATGACGGCTGACAGAGCAGAACCCAGCTCGGCCTCCAGGATGAGGCCCATTCATGATGTGTGGCTGAGTGAGCTTTAGATTTCAGTGTGGAAGCCAAAAGTCCTGCATGCCAAACTGTCAGACAGCCACATTCACTTGAATGGACGCTGAATGCATCTGGAGCTTTATCATGATCTGCCCTGAGATTTAACACTGTGAGAATGTGATTGCATGGTGCTCGTGAGGCGTGATGGTTATATGATACGCCACAGTATCCACTTTGGCAGCATAAGTGAAAGAGATTCCATAGATATTAACTCAGTTGGCTGTCTGTTAGCTACTCATTTAAAAAAAAAGTCATCTATTTGATGATGTTATGCCAACTGGTGTGGAGCAAAATGTAGGTTTCTGAGAATATAACATGAGTTTAGCTCAGCTGTGATGTCCACACATGCATATTCCAGTAAATATACAACAGTGTTGTGGTCATTTTTGCTGCATACATGTATTTTTTATGCTTAGAAATTGACTAACACATAAAATGTAATATTGAGTTAACATTCACTCTCAATAATATATTTCAAATTATTCTTTTCAGAGCACACATTTACAACTTGACCGCTGATTGGTAATGGTGCTTTCAGTTTCCATAATAAACTGGGAGTTCCAGTTGCTAGAATCGAGGCTTTGCAGTACGTAGACTTGAAGAGGACCGTCAGAGTAGATTCACTGCTGCTTTATAGTGAATCTTCATGACCTGTGTTAGGTATTTTTAGTCAGATAGATATTGGATAGATACTTTATGTATTAGAAATGTTTAGTGGAGATAGGATGTCTAGTTAGACTGTTAAATGCTTAGGCCTGCTTATGAGTTTCTACAGGGTACATCTGGTCAAGGATAACTAGAGAGAAGAGTTGATGACTGTCAGCAGACAGGGTGTTTAATATTATTATTATGACGTGTATAACTGTAGCCTTAGCCATAATATGTTCTTATGTTTAAGTCACGACATGTTACTAGAGGTCGTGAGAATGTTTTTAGCTACACACCACTTAACCAACAGACACACACA
>NW_018127959.1:783306-787428 GCF_001952655.1 Monopterus albus
GAGGGGATATAATGTATAGGCCTGGTGGGTTCAGGGTCTTTCATCTTACATCTGCCTGCGAGCATGTTGGAGGTGCAAGATATCTGAGCGTGTAATGTTAATTTTACCTGTGATCCTTTGAATAAATCAGCACTGTTTTGAAGTTACTTGGACTGTCTCGTCTCTCAGAGTTAGCATGGTAGCAAGAACCAAAAACCAACAACTAGAAATAATTCATCACAGCAGTGAAACAGCTGCGAAGTGAGAAGTCAGCTGTGGTTGCTATCCCTAAGTGCTTCTCTCGGTTTGTCTGCACAACCCTGGCTTTTTTGGATCACACGGGCATTGCAGAGAGAAGGCCAGACATGTGAAGGTCAGCCTCTCCTGTTAAATGATCATGATGCTCATGATGAGGGCTGCTTTATAAGAGCTCAGCACACTGAGAATGTTAGAGAAGTGAGGATGGCCATGATATTTGGTGTTGTATGTGAAGTGTGGATATGTATGTACTCTGCACAGTGTGTCTGTGTGTGGCGTTGTTAAGTCTCTCCTATGTGCAAAGCCCTGAAGGTCGGCCCAGACTTCACTGTCGTTTCTCATCCTAATGGTTCCTGCCACATCCTCCTGCCAAAACACGACTGGAGAACAACCAAGAGCCAGGAGGAGAAAAGAAAACTCCACAGACACTGAAGTTGTTTCTTTCTCTTGCTCTCTATGGTAAAGAAAAAAACAAACAAACAATAAAAACACTGTTTTCTCCTCTTGAGATTCTTTTGCGTGGACATACATACATCTGGTTAGCTAGCATTAGCACAGATGAGTGAAGGACATGCAGTGACAAATCAGCTCAATTCCCCACATGCTTCTTTTACAATTTATGATCACAAATCGTTTCAACTACATTTTATATGTCTACCTGCAATGAACATACTTAAAGCTAGACCAACTTGACTCCCAGTGAAACATCACCTGACCCTACAGCTTCTTTATTTAATCTGAGCTTTATACTGCCGGTCAGTTAATTCTGTTGATTTTGCATTCCACAGCTTTACAGCTACATGCAGCTCTTTATTGAAAAAAAAAGTGCAGTGCAGGTAAGCACAAGGACTAGAAAAGCAAAATTGCAATTCACAAACATCTTAAGACAAGCCTATAAATGAGGTCAACTAAACAAAACCAGAAATCAGATAAGTAACAACTGAACTACTGCAACACAACCGGCCCAACACAAAGACACACAGGGGAACATACATATGCTGGTGGTTTCAACCAGTAAGATACATTAGGGGAAACATTAAGACAAACATTTTATCATATCTACTCAAAATACCTAACACTAACACTGAGTCTGTTTCCAAACATGACAATACCTAATAAACTACACCACATCACTGAATTAGCAAGTGACCCCATATTTTAACTGGCATAATGCAGACATAGTCCCACCAACTAGTGGAAACATCGCTCCCTTCCAAGTAGCTCCAAGGTCGGTAAATTCAACCGGTGGTCACTGCATCTTCCCCCACACGACCACATACAGTCCCAAAGTAGTGAAATTAATTCCAACAGGTAGCGCTGACAATAACTTCATGGATCATTAATCCGCTGGTTAACCAGCAACACATCACATGTGGCAGACACACTGGCCTCAGGCAGTCAAAACAAACAGATACTGTGCTCCAGGGGAAATCCAGTGTTGATGAGCTGATCATTCATCACTGCAGGGGGCTTCACTGACTGACTGCTTGTAAGTTAGACCCGGTCAGTCCTCTAAACTGAAGAGAAAGATTATAGCAGTGAAAACCATGAGATACACGTATTTGGTGCGATGAGGAGACTATAACCTTCCTCAGATTAATACATAAAACAGAAATATCATACTGTATCTCCATCCATTCACTTGAGGATTGACTGGCACTCATTTAATTACATCACATCCTCTTTTTTCTCCAGTACTTTGAACGCCACTGGAGCATTAATGCTACCAACTGTCTGCCCTGATGCACCCAACTCCTAATATGAATGGAAACACATTCATGAATTCATAAAATGCAGATTGTCTGCAAATTCTGTTAAAAATTGTGTTATATTTGGATGGATACTTTATTGATATAACAATGAAGACTAAAGGTCACAGGCAATAATGTCAGACATTGTCTTAATGTCTTTGCACCACATTCAGTCTCCACCAGCATTAGGTTTGTCTGATAACACTCAGTGAGTTGCATTGCAACAAAATCTATAATTCATCTCAGCCAGTAACAATGCAGGAGTTGATCCAGACTGACATCCCTGATGCAACTCCCCCAGTTATCATTTCCTCCTCTTTAACCATTCCATCTTGCACATCAAGCTGATTAAATTAATGCAGTGAATCTGTGACATCCTCCTCAATTGCACTTATATTGTGGCAGTTAGAAATTCAGAGCTCCACTTGGTAAATTTGATGGCACCACCTGTCAGTGACAGATAACTTTTATTTTAATTTTAAATAAAAAAAAATCCCAGATTTAAATAGCTGCACTCATGTACTAAGACATAAATTGCACACTTCTTGGATTTAAATCTTTTCTTGATAGGTGCTGCAGAGTGGGGAGATGGTGGGAAAAGGCTTCCTCAGCAGGTCGTGTCTTCGCTGCTGCATCCATCTTCCATTTGCTGCGGTTACACAGGCTGTTTTGCTCTTAACCTTTCATGTGTCACTTTTGTGCATGCAGGGAAATTTCTCTGCAACAACGATGTCTGACTTCTGAAATAGGAAAGATGATGAATCTGAGTCAGGATGAATCTCAGTCGGGAAGTAGGTGATTTGCTTTTCTGCAGCAGCACCGATTCATTTGTGATTTAGGGTGTTAAATATGAGGCTCCTCACATATAACTCTTGCTTTGTGTGGCCTATCCTTTCTACTGCTGCAATCGTTTTTAGTTCTGGAGAGTGTCAGCTGAAGGCTTGAAATGTTAAATGCAAATGCAGCTGCTGAGGTGCTGGGACTGCTGTCTCTGTTTTATCTTACTTTCATTCCTTCAATCAGTTAGTTTCCATGCCCCTCCCAGACCCCCACATCACTCTCCATACCTGTTTGTCCCAGGGGACATAACACTCTGGTGTCACTCACTTCTATCACCTTCTCTGGCTTCTGTGTGCCACTGTCATTCTCTGCTTCTCAAAGGCACCTGCAGCACAAAGACCACATTGTGTGGCTCACAATAAGGTCTTTAAATTCTGAGTGGCTGAGACTCTGCCTCACACTGTCATAAGTTACAATGCTGAAAAAGATTAAATACACAATATTTAAACTTCACCACCACAGCTACAGCACTGTCACACTTTTTTCAAGCCTTTTTTCTAAAGTATGGGTGAAAATGTCTAGTTCTACTCTACATGAAAGGCTAACATTAGTTGTTGGACAATTGCTTCTCAACTAATAGAAGCAAAAGCCAGCAGTTACAGGAGTCACTGTGGCTATATGTGGCATTTCAGCCACACTGGGGCGGAGAGTTTCATTTGTGCTTAGGATGTAATCCAGTGGTTACTTTGAGAAAACCAAACCTTAAAGCACATTTTGCTAAACTTGTTTAAGGAAATTAAGTTGGTCTATTATTGCCATCCACAGAATTCAGATTGATTCACTGTTTACATGAAGTGATTCCCCAAAGTATGAATCTATGACACTAATGTTTGTAAGATTTGAGTCTTATAGACTCTAGTTACTTTATCAGCTTTAGTTACTTCTCATACCTTTAGTTCCCTTTAATAACTTCATCTTACTTGTTTATGCATATTACAGCTGTATTGATGATTGTCCAGAACTACTGAACTTTGGTTATTTTAATACATTTGTTTCCCTTGCTTATATATCTTACAGATGTAATGAAGCAGAATCTTCTTACTTTGAATGCTGTAACTTCTGTGTAGAGACTAGATGTCTGCATCTCTTTGTGACCAGACAGCCTATTTACATTTTAACAAAGACAAGTTGGCTTGTTTTGCACCCACACCTACATTTAACATACAAATTAGCATCACACACACACATACACACACAGACACCTGGTGTAGATCACATTCCAGCAAGGAGGTGTGAGCTCCTGCTCACCAAATGACCAATAGGATTACAATGCATGAATTGTTGTACCTTTGTT
>NW_018127959.1:787486-791050 GCF_001952655.1 Monopterus albus
AGTCCTCTCCTGTCGTCACTTCTCGTGCTTCCAACAAAAGAACGGGTTAATTTCTAACATGTTAATTAATGTCCTAATTGTGTCTGACATTCCAGTTAAAGGAAGTGAAACTCACATGTCACAGCAGCAAAGTGAGTAAACAAATGAAAAATGTGATGTGATAAATAAAATTACAAGTCCAGTGTAATCAATCGCAAACTTTGTTACCAGCCCCTGGTCCAACCTGGACCCACCATGCATGTTGTAGTTGTGCACACAGTTGTCCCTTTTGTTATGAGGTGGACCAGAGAAGAGCAGCCTCACAGTAGTGGGTATGAAGTCTGTACCAGTCACAGCACCCATCTGGCAGCACCTCGTCTTCACCTGCTGTGTGAAGGTCGACACTCTGCTGTTGCAGAGCAGGAATCCTTTCAGATCAAAGGTGCTTGATAATATGTTTAATAAATGTGCTGCAGATGTTTTACTGTCATTCTGGACAATGACATTTCATCTTTCTGCAGCTGTGGCTGAGAGTTTCAGCTGTATTTTTACACTTACGATGTCACTGCATTGACATACAGACCAAATACAGTTAAATTGCTGCTTAGCCTCACTTTTATACTTGTCCTTTGCACTCTCTTCAGAGAACAGTTCTATTTGTGTTTTAGGAAGACCAACAGAGATAGAGATCAATATGTGCATCCAGCATTATTTAGCTAAACTGCTGATTTGTTTACAGTCTTGCCCCGTCACAGCATCTTAGCAATGTCATGTTCCCAGATCACAATCCAGTGTTTCAAACTGTAGTTTAAAAGAAACATGTAAAAACATCTTTTACAGTATTATTTTGGAAGTTACATTTTTATTGAATGATATTTGCAGTATCTCTCAGACATACATAATCTGAATATAAAAATAATACAGCTGGCAGTCAAAAGGACATAACGGCATGCTCAGTGTGTGAATATGACCCAAACTCATCATTACAGCATGTACAAGCCCTGATCCACTGTGTGTGTGCCTGTTTGTACCCATCAGTATATAAATGTACTTTAAGTGTGTGTGTGTGTATAATATACGTGTGTGTTGACCCAGGTATATAGGGAGCCATGTGTGGTATATCAAAGCACACAAAGATGGCATTTTCCAGACGGGCACATCTGCCGACACCCTCGTGAAGATGACATCGTCCTGCCTCACAGGCAGTCTCCCTTCCTCTGATAGTTAATGCCTCATTGAAAACCATTTGCTATCATGTCTTTAATTGTGGCTAATAATCCATTCACACTGTTGGTATCAGTGTGCCAAGCACCATTAAGGTAGAATGGGGCCATCAAGGAAGGAAGGAAAGTAGACCAATGACATTCACCAGAAAGTCAGTGCTTGGCTGTAGCTGGGGGTCCAGAGTGTGACTTTTGAGTTGATATTACTGAGATTGAGTGACTATGCTGTAGACATTAGCACTTGTTACTGACATAAAGTGGATGACGTTCATTCTACACCCTGGAAGTAATTTGATCACCTCTTACAGATCACCTTATTCCAGAGTGTTGACAGTGGGACATTAAACTGAGGAGTCTGCATCATGCCGTCTACCACCTGTCTTAACCACATGGTTAAGCATTTTCCCTGTTTCTTTAGCTTATTTCACATGCAAAAACACCACCTGCAGTGGCATGTTGGTAGACATCTCTTTGAGTAATCTGATGTCATTATGCAGCTGCAGCAGCCTGAGTAAAAGCTAAACAGATGTAAGGAGAAATGATTTGGCCTTGGAGTATTTGTTTTGGCTGAGTTCCTTCAAAACATGGAGTTGAACAAATATTCAGTCCATTACAAAGCTTCTTGGCACCTGAGTATTTTTGTTGCTCCTAATGACTTCACTTGATATATGCATCCCTCTGTCCAAAGCAAACATAGAATTTTAACGAGGCTGGTGACAGTAGACCGTGTTGCTATAGGAAAGACTTTGATGTTTGCTGTAAAATCTGTTTGGTGACTGTGTCAAAGCCTGAGCCGTCTCAGACGCCATAATGTGGTTGATGACTGCAATACAACTATGCCTGGAGGAAACTAACGGCTAATTCACCACATTGACTTTTGTAACATTTTCCAAGGCCCTACTTAAGAAACTGGCACACATTCTCCATCCGGATGGTAATGCTTCACCCCAACAACAAATGTAGTCCAAACTCAGCCCAGCCCAAATGCTAATTAGCCATCTATGGGTGAAGGCAGCAAAGTAACGTGGCTTTGGAATGGTTTGTGTGTGTGTGTGTGTGTGTGTGTTTTTGACTATCCGCGTCTTGCAGCAAGGATAACATGTCTACTGTTTCCTTGTTAGTCCACGGTGTGAAGGACCACAAGGTTCAGTTCTGTGGCTTCTAGTCACTTCTGAGTCGGAGACACCGTCTTTCAGCAAAGGAGAAATAGATTGTAATACATTTATTTTGATGAAGAAGGGGGGTGAATTTTTAATTTATCATATCAGTATTTTGTGTACATTCATTTCCCACTTCAGAGGCAAATCCTATATCCTAAAAGAACCACTTGTCAGTAGACAGTATCATGAAAGCTGCCTGTCCTATGGCTTTAGCTTGTCCACAGATGTCAACAGCCCTCAGCCCGAGTGTGTCATCTGTCAGGAGAAGTTAGCTAATGCTAATGTAGTGCTAAGCAAACTGAAGAGGCACTTGGAAACCAATCATCCCTTCTATGTAGAGAGAAACATGGCCTAAGAGCAGGAGATCTGCACCAGAGGCAGCAAGACTGTTTGTGGGATTGTGTGAAATTGTCTGATAAGGTGATGGAGGCAAGTTATGATTTAGCGGAGCTCATTGCAAAGAGGACAACCCTCACACAATTCACGTTCATCTACTCCACTTGCAAAAAAAAACAAAAACAAGTGTCATGCTAGGTCCAGATGCTGCAGATGTGCTCTCTAGAATACCGCCGAGGATTTTAAAAATCTGCCCACACTGACAGGCAAGTGTCACTAGACTGTAAGGAGGCAACTAGTGTTTACAATATTACAATAGCAAATGTTTTAATGCTGATTCAGATGTTACATTTAAAATGTTTTCTTTCTAACTTAATGTCAACCAGTTTTCAATCTCAATGCATCTTCTTCCTGTACAATTTTAGACAAAAGGTTTTTTTTTAATTCAGTTCATGCTCTGTTGATATGTATTTACTGTTTATATGCACAGGAGCTGTTATTCCCCCAGTGCATCTCTCTTCTTAGTTTGGTCTGTGAGGAGTGATTACATCTTGATGCTTCCCTCTCGTGCCACATTTACCCCTCCTGTCTCACTCACTCATTTTATTTATCATAAGTAAATAAAAATGAATGTTTATATAGTGGCAAGCCTGATAACGTGGTCTAGAGGCTATTTTCCATGGATATGAATACAGGTGTGCCTTGAGATTCTGGCTTGCCCTTCGGTGTGCCTTAAAGTGGTATCAGCTTCTCATCTAATGGGCCAAAATATTAAATTCCAGTGCTCACTGGCATTTGGAAAAGAGGGAGAGTTTTGAGTGATGTGCTCTCAGCTGTGGTACTGGTAAGCTCCACACAGCTGCTGT